>NC_089753.1:54690366-54802866 GCF_040412425.1 Macrobrachium rosenbergii
TTAATGAAACCTACCGATCCACTAGAATAAGGTTTTCTTATGATTTTTCACCGACAGATTAACTATTAATAAGCCACAAGAGGCGGAGAAACCGATAGGTTTATATGAAACCTACCAATTTAACGAGAATCCCGCCCAGAGACGGAGTTTGGCGGGAGAAATCGATAGGCGTATATGAAACCTACCTAACCATTTATCTACCGAAAGAGCCCGAAAGATTAACTATTAATAAGCCACAAGAGGCGGAGAACCGGAGGTTTATAAAACCGACAGGTGTAACAAGAACCGCCCGACGGAGTTCATCTAGTAAGCCTGGTGGAGCGGAGAGAGTAAAACCGCAGGTGTATATGAAACCAACCTTCATCAGGTAGCCTGCTCAAGCATAAGTCACAACGCCAGGCGGGTGCCAAACGACTAATAAAAGCCACAGGAGCGGCGTTTATAAAACCTACAGGTTCATCAAGTAGCCTGCTCGGGAGAGCATAGCGTACTTCATAACCTTCCGTGCCAAACTATAAATCCAAAACAGACTGCGCACGGAATGGGAGCTATAGACTCCGTGACCGCTGGTTTGTTGTAGGATAGCGGAGCATTCCTGCACTTGACAAAACCAGCCGGCGTATGAGAAAAGGGCATGCTGGAACGGATGCGGAGCAGAGTAATACCGTAGTAGCTACTAGCCTAGTCAGACCAGGAAAACCCCGGAGAAAAACGGAGAGAAAACCGGGCTAACAGGACAAAACTCATAGACATAAAAACAGAGTCAACGGAACATTCCGCCAAGCGATTATGTCTGAACAAAATGTGGGAAGGTTATGAACTGTTCGGAAGTGGGCGCACTCCGAGCCAGGAGAGGAAAACCCCGGAGGAGGATATCCTGAAGAAGTGATAGCGGTGGGGGAATAAACGCTTACGACCGCTAAACACTAAAACCGCCGTAGCAGTAAGCAAGGAGAGCGCCCAACAAGATAACGGGAAACACCGAACAGGTAGTAGCAAAAAGGAGGGGGAACGCTGAAAGTAAATAAAGCAGAAGACAGTTAGGTGGAGAAATGCTAACTGGCCTCATTATGAGATCCCAACAGTGAGGTGCGAACATGTAGGAAGCACCACGAAGGGAAATAGTCGACGTAAAAGGAAGGGGGAAGGATAGGCCAGGAGGTTGATAACCCAAAGCAGCGACCAGGGTGGGACAGCACTCCCGGGCGCCCAGAGATTCTCATAGATCCCCTCGCTATGTAAGCTGTGTTGCACGACAAGAGCGAGAGAAAAGGAGAGGAAGGGCAAAACCTCTACGGCCAGGAGAGCAAAGAAAGATAAAAGGAGTGTGAACAGGAGTGGGAGAGCACTCCTGGTCACCTCCAGGTCCAGGTGGAGTGCCAAGTCAGACACACCGAAGGACAATCAATCAATGCAGAGGGAGGGGATTTAGGCTACAACATAAAAAAAGGATAATTGCTCTCAAGCCTTGGAAAGTTAACAAACTTTGAAAACAAACCAAGGGGAGAGAGAGAGCAAAGGATAAAAGGGAGAGAAGGGGACTCTCGAAACCACAAAATAATATATATAGTCGGTAAAAGAAATGTGAACAGGAGTGGGAGAGCACTCCCGGTCACCTTTGGTAAGCAACCCAAAGAAGGATTGAACTAAGATAGGCTACGCAGGTAAACCCTCGCTATTCCAGCTTAACTTATTAGGAACATTAGCCTAAGTGAAAAGCCGAAACAGGAGAGGGTGGACGTAGGCAATATATCCAAGTCAAAACCAAACAAAGGGAAGCACCAGACATAAAAACACATGTACAGAACAAGATCACCGACATGAAACTCATACGTACAGATCGAGATCGTCCCCTCTTAACTATTTTTCCTATAAAGGGAAAAAGTGTTACAGCCAACCCCTAGGCTAACCTAACTGAGGTGATGTAAAGGAAGGAAGCCTAGGAGAGAGGGGTAAAGGCTAACCAATAACTCAAAAAAATCATAATAAAACAAAAATTGTCTATAAGGTACATGTAGGAGGATAGGCAGGCCCAACACAACATGGACGTGAAGGGACATGACCGATCTCCAGTTAAAAGAAAGTATCCCAAAATTAACAAAATTCAAAAGCATCCAAGCACAAGGTCAAAAATTAAATGTAACAATGAAAATCATGTTCCCATACACTTAGAGAAGTGAGTCTAAAACAAGACAAAATAAAGCCAAAATAAGAAGCAGAATAGGCTGAGGGGAACCACGTAGCCTAAACAACAAGACAGCACTTGACCAGGAAGGGAACACAAAATTCACAAAATAAACAAAATAAAACAAAGTAAAAACAAAGTAAAAACCATAACAGTACCAATGAAAATAAGATCCCCAAAGGCTAAGAGAAGTGAGTGACAAAAATAAAGCATAATAAGGCCATGATAATAAGCCGAATGGGCTCGAGGGGGAAAGCCTAAACGCTCAACAACATTTGTCTGGCGTAATGAAGCCACGATAAAAGCGAATGGGCCCGAGGGGGGGTAGCTCGTAGCCTAAACGCTAAACATCACTCCGTAATGAAGCCATGATAAAGGCGAATGGGCCCAAGTGGGTAGCTCGTAGCCTAAACGCTAAACATCACTTCCGTAATAAAAATCACTAATGAAGCCATGATAAAAAAAAGCGAATGGGCCCAGGGGGTAGCTGCTAACCTAAACGCTAAACAGCACTTCGTAGTAAATGGGTACAGAACAAACAAAATTAATCAAACCCACTAAAGTTAGGGATCATTACTGGTAAAACATCCCAAATAAAAGGGATACAAATAAAAACACAAAACAAAAATGCCGACCCAAGACCAAGAGAGGTCAAGAGATGACGTGAGAGGAGATCGAGACGGGCGTTATAAATTCCTTTAATTATTAAACTAAAGGAAAATAAGAAGCCTCAATCGCCTAAAAAACAACAAAACACTGGTACTCAAGTAATTGAAGAAGAACCTTGCGAGGATGCCATAAAAAAACCAAAATAGAGCACAAAATAAGGATCACAACGAAATTACGTGTGAACGAAAAATGCTAAAATGGAATGCGGCTAGTGTTGCCTTGTATACAGTCCGCAGTAGTAGTGCATGGGCTTGTATCGGCACCTCTCTCGTTGGGACTTTTGACATTGGGAATCTCTATAGGATAAGGTTCCGTGTTTTTGTAGTTCACCCTTTTCCATACACGACTCCATCTAGTGGAGCTCGCTCTGGGGATAGTAACTCCAGCATTTCATTTAGCTTTCTCTGGTATCTAGCAACGGAATTACCTAGAAATAAGTGCTGAATGGACTATTTCACCGGGTGACACGGGACCCCGATCCAGAAATGATATTTTTTTCATTTCTGATGGTTGCAGCCAGGCAAAGACTAAACTGCAGGGAATGCTTAAAAAACTGGAATGTTTACAGCCAAAATGAACTCTTCATCTTCAAAAACTAAGCATGCTGTGCTTTTTTTGAAAAAACTTTCTCTAATGTATGGCTAACTTTCAAACCCGTGCATGTACAACGGAACAAAACACTTTTGTGAATAGAGGCTCAAAGCCAGGGTTAAGGGATGTATTCTTTGAGGCTCAAAAGCAGCCCATTAACCACTTTACCAAAGTCCCTGTCTTAAAAGGTCAAGATATGGAGTCAACTCTTACTTGCACAAAAGTGAGCAAAGGTCTTTAATGAGGTCACTAAGATCTTGGTTAGAAGCCAAATCTAGGGCCCGATGCATTAAATACAGATCCCAGCGTTGCTCTATAGCCTTTGGTTGTGGATGTAGAACCCCTTGGGGGTCCTCAGGAATAGGAGGAAGTGCATTATCTGGGCTGTAGACGTTTTTATTGCAAACTAAAATCGCAGAAATAAAACGAATAACACTATTGTTCGGAAGACAGCCCACTTGGATTGGTAGACTTGGCAAGAAGACTGACGTCTATATCTTAGAACCTTGCCTTGAAAATCCATTTGCTCTGACAAGTCTCCAGACAGTCTGAGGCCCGTCAGAGCTAGAGCGGATAGTCCTTGATGGAATCTCCAAAGGTGGGGCTGTTTGAGTACACGTAGATCTTGCAGAAGCAGTCTGGGAAAATCCACCAGAAGTTTCAGGTCTGGGAACCATTCTTTGAGTTGCCACTGTCACATTTTGATGGGACCGAAATTAGTTGAGGACCTCCCTTACCATGCTGAATGGAGGTAAGAAGTAAAGGTCCAAATTCGACCAATTTCCAAGCACTGCGTTGGTCGCCCGTGCCTGAGGGGTACGGAACTGGCAACAAAAGAGGAAGACAGTGATTCTTTGATGTGGCGAACAGGTCCAGAGTTGGCCTGCCCAACAGCTTTCATAAACTGTCGCAGACCATGGAGTTCAGGGTCCACTCTGTCCGAAGGATCTGCCTCCGACGACTCAGTTCGTCTGCCAAGGCTCATTTCATTTTTTTGGATGAAGCAGGTGACTATCCTCACCTGATTCTGGTCCTGTAAATGAGAGGTTGCTTTGTGGCTTCACAAAGTGGGGAGTGTATCCCGCCTTGCTTCTTTATATAGGAAACAGCCATGGTGTTGTCTCCACAACAGTGCACCACCACGGTCTGGTCTGTGACTGCCTCTACAAAGGACATTAGGCCTAGATGAATGGCAGTCAGTTCCTTCACGTTTATATGTAAGCTCCTGTTTTGGAGACTTTGTAATGGAAGCTTCTAAGTTCCTTAGAAGGGCTCCCCAGCCTAGATTTGAGGCATCTGCAAAGATGTTTAGTCGGGGCTCACAAGGTACAGAGACGTTCCTTCCAAAAGCTTGTTTTCAGATGTCCACCACCACAGGTCCGATTTTATTTCAGTCAATTAATCAGGGAACATCACTGAAGTCCAGTTGTTTCTTACTGTCCCAATTCACCTTTAGGAAGAACTGTAGAATTCTATATGCAGTCTTCTTAATCAAAAACTGCTTAATGGATGCTAGAGTTAAAACAGGTTCATCCAATGATTCACTGAACAAAATTTTAAGGCTAAAGAAGGTCATGTACAGATTGTAGGCAGGACTCTGTTCTCTTATATGATGCTAAACCCCATCAAAAACTCAGAGCACAGTATACCCTCATCCCTAAATAGAGAATCTCATTTGAGTGGGACCAGTCACCTGCACTTTCTTCAAGCATTACCAGACATTTTTAAGTTCCTGGGCAAGAAAGAAAGGTTCTCTGAAGGTCCTTATATAAAAACTGTATTTTGTGATGGTGAAATGGAGAAGCCAATCATCCAAGTAAAGGCATATGTTGATGCCTAGAAGATGATAGCCAGAATAGTGCAAGAAATTATCAGATATTAGAAATATTAAAAAATGCGGAGCTGTATGAGGATCCCAAACACAGGGCTTGAAATTGGAAGATCTGTCATAAAAGGCTTAAACTGAGATATTTCCTGGGGTTGGGATGAACAGGGACATGGAAATAGGCGTCTTGCGTTGATTGACATCTAGGGTGATCATCCAAGTTTCGCCTCTGTTGAATGGAAGAGAAAGGTACAAATGACATGATCTCTCCATTTTGAACCGTCTTCTGGACAAAAGAAGTTCAGAGCACTCACACATTGAGGAACAGGTCTCCAACACTTTCGATGACTTGGGGACTAAGAAAGGGTGGTTGTCCAATGCCTTTAATGGTTGTACAGTCTTCCACTTCCTCTATGTTTCTCCTCTTTAAGAGGGATGGCAGTTCTTCTAAAATAGCTGCAAACCTCTTGGATGAGTGTTGATGGCTGGCCATCAATATGATCCACTCATTTGGACACGAGTGGAGGATACTCCTTGAATGGGATCAGTAACCCCCTTCAGGATCTTAAATGTCTGAAAGGCTCTGGCCCTTTGATGCTCCACCTCTCCCAGTAGAGGGGGAGACTGGTTCCACTGGTGAACTGAAGGACAGATGTGTACACTTTTAGACAGCTGTCTGGAGGAAGTCCTCTTGATGGACCTTGCTGGGAAGAACTTTAGAACAGGATTTGGAAGGAAAACCATCTGCCTTCATGGAAGGGCTGCTGTTGTAGTGGAAGACAGATTTCTACAGTGAAGGATGAGGGCTCTTTGGGGTCTTAGACAACTGCCAGAGCCAAAAGGTTCTGTTCAAGACTTTTTCTGTAAGTCAGGAGCTATTTACCTAACAGCTGATTGGGGAAAAGGGACTGCTTATCCAAGGTAGAATACAGTAATGCTACTAGACTTTGAAGGAGACGAAAAAAACACAATTGTTGGACAAGACACCAGGGCCAAGGAAAAGAGGTTCCTTAGGGCACTCCAGGGGACAAAAGGACAAGAAGCTCTGTGAGCCATCTCTTCTTGCTTTATCAGCACAGACAGAAATGCCTGACCAGTCTGCAGAATGGTCTGTTGCCAAATAATTACAGGCCTCAATCTTCTTCAGCAAGACCTCCCAAGACCAACTGTCCCAATCAAGGAAACTGATGACTTTGAATACCTTAAAAATATCCTCTAACAGGTGGTCTAGTCCAGGAAGCAAACAATTTAGCTTCGAAAAGTCAATCAGGCCTAATAGGAGAAGTCACTCTGGGATGAGGCAGCACCACCCAGGGATGGAGCTTCTCCAGTAGCAAGGACAAACCCTCCTAGCTGTCAATGGATTGAGTCCACGATGGCAGGCAAAGCAGCCTGATCCCTTGCTCCCTGTTCATTGCAAGCCAATCTTCGACCTCCTTCAGAGCTGACCATCTTGGGAAGATGGCTGGCACATCCACTTGGTTCCTCATTTGGAAAGCAGAGCACAGCTACACAACTGGAGCAAGTCACGGATGAAAAGGGAACAGGTCTGGGAAAAATATCTCATCAGAGCTAAATCTCGACAGGAGAAGGAGCTGATTCTGAACTACCTCCTCCTCGTTCAGCATAAGAAATTGGTGACATGGATAAAGCCTTGGAAGGTTTAACCTAGCAGGAGACTTGAGTAATCCTAAAACATCTGCCAACTGTTGTTTAATGTGAGCGAAAGACGGGTCTTCCTGTGGGGGCTGTTGGGGAACTAGAGTTGGATGGGCCTTGGCAGTTGCGCCCATCATGCAGAGGCAGTAAGCTGGTGCTTGGAGACTGGACTGTCTCCCAGTCCCAAAAACACTGGGATGCTCATGTGGGAGCTGACACCACCATGAGGAGCATTTCTGTTTTGTGGGTGCCTGGGCACAAATGCTGGTTGTTCCAGGTACAGCTACCTGCCTGGGGACTGAGAAGGATCTCTACTATTCTTTGGTAGAATAGGGAAGATGCAGGGGTTGTTAAGTCTCTTCAGGGATCGGATCACATACACCAGAAGTTGTTAGAACGCCTCTTGTCAGGAGGTTATACTCCAAGTCTGAAGACAACTGGTGGACACTAACAGAGATGCCCTCCAAAAGCAGTCTGAGGGTCTTCCACTGCTGTGAACCGTGACTGATTAGGTTCTACTGAGGGGAGTGACTGCCTGATAAAAAACCCCACTGGCCTCCTCTGGACCTCCGGAAAGAGTCTCTTTCCAGGTTCAGGGAGTGTGATCAGGGACCTTTGTTTGGGAGAGTCGACAAGGTCATTTGGACAGTTTTGCCACCTCCACTGGCACTGGTACAACACTATTCACTTTGTTCATCAGGACTTTTTGGACGCCCCTAATTACATCCACTGTGTTGACCACCAGGTCAAATCTAAGGTCACACCTATCTCAAATCAGGCTGGCAATGGCATTGGGTTCAGAAGCATGGGAGCTAGGAACAAAAAAGATGGTAGTGTAGATTAGAATAAGTCCCAATCCTTACATTCATCACAAGTCAGGTCTTTTGAACACACCTGTCCTATCTAAAGCTTGATGTCATATCAAGTAACAGAATCTAGGTTCAATTTGCAAAGTTCAATCAGGTTTTACAACCCTCCCTACAAAACCTAATACTGGAGGACTAGAGTCTGACATCATTAAAAGTCACAAAGGTAATAAACAGTTAAACTAAGATGTCAAGGCTACAAGAGAAGAGAATACATTCAAATCCCCTAAGAATATTCCCAATGAAAATTTTTCTAGCCTAACCTATCCAAAAATGCTTCAATTATGTGATCCACCCACCTGTTCAAGTTGTTCTTTTAAAATCCAGCTTACAACAACAAAAACCACAAAACAAGACTTACAACCCAAATTGACAACCTAATCATCAGAGAGCTTTATCTACTGCACCAGAGTCTTTTCAACACTCCCGCTACTTTTTGTTTACATTTTGCTCCCTCCCACCATTTGTCGTCCTATGACGTCACTTCCTATGACGCCACAACAGATACTGTACTTCTGTCAAACAAGGAATGTTTTGCTATAAAAACATCTTATAAAATTAAATGTGCTTTTTATACATTTCTGCAATGCCCATACCATTTCACTAATGCAGAAAAAAAAAAAAAAATAATGATCAAACTTCTAAAATTAACATATAATCACACTTATCTCCTTCTCCCTCCCCTCCAACCTCTTCTTATCCTAATCTCCTCTAATCTCCATTATTTCTCCAGTGGTTAAAACTAAGGTTTTTAATTTTTTTAATAATTTCTAATATTTGCCCCTGAAACTCCAGCTTTTGTCAAAACATCAGCTTCTGATGCTTTCCTTTTATCCATCTCACTGCCTTTATTTCTCCAGATTCTATTGCTTCTCTTACTGCTGCAATATCACTTTTAATCTCTTACTACTTACTCCAGTACTTGATTTTATTGCAGTCATTAGGGTTTTACTATCAGTTTTAACCAATGCTTCTAATTTCTCCCTCCTACTACCTCTTCCCACAAATGTTAGAAATATATCAATCATTCTTTGACCTCCGCCCCACTCAAGAGCTTCTGCTTCAATAGTGGACTTTGCTACCCTTCTGGATTTTCTGGATTTCCGCCATATGGGACTTCTCCTCTCACCATCTGTGAAAGATATCACATAACCTAATTGTGTATGACCATCTTCAAATATTCCCAAATGAAGCATCTGCATAGGCTTCCCAATAAATCTTTTCTTCTTCTAACTCACTTATTATCACTTCTCCCATTATGCTCTTAGTTTTTCTCACTATTTTAATCAGCTTTTTCATATCCTGAGTTGTTCCTTCTTTAAAAGCTTTACTTAATTCATTATCATCATGATATTTCTGGCATGGTATGTAGCGATACCCAATTCAACCCTCCTATCACTGATCTATTCAGTTAACCCCTTTTGCCCTAATACTCTATTACCTGTAAATCGTCTAGCTTCTGGTTCTCTTGTAGAATTTATATATTGCCACTGATTAAGACAAATTCCATTTTCCTTATGCTCTACTATTACTCCTATACAATTAAAACTTTTACTTTCTTGTCCTCCTACTTGCAATTTCCTTTCAATTTCCCAATTGTTTCTTTCAAAATCCTTCAGTTCCTCCATAGCAAAAATCATCTATGTGTCCATAAAATACCGTTCAATTTATTGTCTTTCCTCCAAAAGAATATATTAGGTTATAATCTACTTATCTCGCCTTTAAGCTCCTCCACCACTTTTACCACCTTACAATACCTTGCCTTTACTGCATCCTTGACCCCATAAACAGCTTTCTTCAATTTCCATAATCCACTCCAACCATCTTCACTGGGTGGTTTCAAATATACTTTTCGTTGCATTTTATCACCTTGTATATATGCAACTTTTACATCTAACGTGTAACAGTTCCAATCTTTCAGTTTTATTACTGTCAAACAAAATTTTAAAATTTCGGCATTGCATGTAGGAGTGTCTTTTTCCCATCCGCCATTTTTTGCTACCAGCCTTGCTTTACATATCCTTTCCCTCCCCCCTTTTACCTTTGCAGTTACTATCCATCTTGTAGATAATGTATAGCTTTTTGTCCAATGTCATTTACCTCCTCATATACCTTGTTTATCTCTCCAAATTTGCAGTTCTTTTTCTTTAGCTTCAATTACATTTCTATTTTTCAAATTCTAGCAAAACCTATTCTTCATCTTCAATTTTTTCTACATGACTATAATCTCTTAAGTTAACCCATTCCTTGTCACCTGACTGTGAGTCTTCTACATTGTACGAATCAGCCCAAGATTTGCTTGATCTTTTTCCTGCAAGACTTAATATAGTCCACTCTTCTATTTGTCCTGTATTTTTGTTTATAGCTCTAACTCTATTTCCTTTTTTGAATTTGGGTATCCCTTTATTACCTCACTTTCCCCTTCATCTTCGAGTGTTTCCTCTGCCAAATCTCTTTCTATAGTCTCTTCTATATCTGCATTCCTTCTCCAACCCATTATCATCTCCTTTCCTTTCTGCACTATCTACTATCCCATCATTTGATGCACAGGATCATCTTTCACAGTGTGTGTTTTATCTATTTTAGGTATCTTTTCTTTTTTCTGGTGATAGTCTTTGACTCCTAGTAACATGTATTCTACCTTTTTCTCTTAGAGATTCCCCATGTTTAATCACTACTGTTTACCTGATACTCACACTACCTGAGCAGGTCCTCCATTCATTTTCAATTTCTCCTTATAGAATACCCTCATTTGGTGACTGACTTCTTCAAATTTATGTTCTCTGACATTTTTGTTTAAAGCAATTCTTATTTTATTACAAGACTCATTTTTGATAAACACTTCTCTGGCCTGATGCAATGCATTCAGTGTATCCCTTACTAAGCTTTCTTCCATACCTTTCTATCTGCTTCCAGGACTTGAACTTTCTTCTCCCATTAAATTGGGCAAGTAAGGGTTTTTCTTCCAAATACTAATTGGTTAGGGGAGAAACCACCACTATTTAATAAGTAGTTCCTGGCACTCACTACCTATCTTAATGCTATGGACCACTTCTCTCATCATCATTTTCTTAACTTTCGATTTAACACTTTCTTTTCCATTGTCCCATTGAGATTCAGATGCTGTGGCTAATATTTTAATATTCCATCTTTCTGCCATCCTCCTTACTTTTTCATTTTGAAATTCTCCCATTGTCTGATATTATTTGAGAAGGCGCTCCAAATGTAACAAATCACCTGTCAAAAAGTGTCTTTATAATAGTTTCTGGTTTCTTGTCTTTTATCCAAAAAGCCTGACATTACCTCGTTGCCATATTTACCATTACCAAGAACTCTCTCTCTTCTATCTCTCCCACACCCATTGCTACAACTTCATTAAATATTTTATCTCCAAGAAAATCCCACTAATGGTTTAGCTGGGTTTCTGATTTCTTTTATATCTTTTACATACCTCACAACTTGCAATTAAGTCTGTTGGTTTTATTTCCTCTTTTCTTTCTCTCTCAAAACCACTGTTGTTCTTCTGTTAACTTCCATATTTTTATCTCCACTTCCGTGACCAAATTGTAGATGTAACTTCATCATTGCACCTTTAATTTCCCCTTAGACTCTTTCCCTTCCAGCCCTCCAGTAACAATTCTTCTTCTATCTTCCACCTTCCTCCTCAAAATTGGTATTCTTAATTTGCCCTGTTTGTCTTCTCTTACTTTTACCTTCACTTCCCCTTACTTCTATTTTAACACAATTCTCTTTTAAATTTATAGTCATACCCATTTTACTCATGGTTGTCTTACCTACTAATTTTTACATCACCTAATGCAAAATGTCTGTCTTCAAATAAAATTTTCTGTTTATCAATATCACTGGTATTTCCATTTTTCCTGTACTTGTATTGACTCACTGAAACTAAATCTTATTAGATACACTTCATCTAGTATTGGACAGGATTATCTTCTTGATTCAAACCTCTTTATCCTATTAAGTTCATCTGTTGATTTACATCCTTCTAAACTTGCACCAACTTCTTCCCAAATTCTTTTCTATTTTACTAGCTCATTCTTATCTTTTCTATCCCTTGATATTTCTAATTTCTTCTTCTTTCCAAAATTTTGACCACAAGCCAATCTTCATTCTTGTCCTCTCCATCCTTTATTTATAATCGCCCTTTCCTTCTCTATTTATAAATCTCAGACAGTCTCTACCTCCATTTCATTTCCCAAATCTCTGGTTTACCATCAGATCCCGTCCATAGCCTTTTTAATCCCAACCATTCTGCCCCTTCTCTTTTTTCTAGCCTCAAATATTCTTTTCATTATATGACAATGTTTTATATTCCACTTTCTTGACCCATTTGTTTTTGATTTTGTTCTTGTTTTATGCATGAAAACCTTTTAAGACTACAAAAAACCACAAACGACTCTACTACACTTTGACCCAAAATTTTCATACCTGATTATAAAATCTGACTCAGCTTTTTCATAGCTAATTATAAAATACCTCATCTTTCAATAGATTCAACACTTCTATTTTAAAATGGTTTTTTGTTTACTATAATTTTCCATTCCCGTATCTTTTAGATACACTTCATCTAGTTTGGACAGGATTATCTTTGAACCCTCTTTACCCTTAAGTTCATCTCTATTAGTTCCTTCTGTTACTTCTAAAGCTTTTCCTTTTAAGCTCATTCTTGTCTCTATCCCTGGGTATTTCACTTCTTCTCCACAAACCATAAGTCAGTCCTCTCCATCCTTCATAATCGCCCTGTGTCCCGCTAAATGTCAGACAGTCTCTTCTCCATTTAATTTCCCAAAGTTTACCATCAGATCCATCGAGTTTTAACCAACCATGCTCTGCTACCACTTGAAAGTTTTTCTAGCCTAATATGTCCAAAAATGCTACAATTATATAATCCACCCACCTGTTCATGTTGTTCTTTTTTTATAATCCAGCTTACGACTACAAAAAACTAAAAAACAGACTTACAACCCAAAATTGACAACCTAGCCATCAGAGGGCTCTCTCTACTGCACCACAGTCTTTCTAATGCTCCAGTCTGCATTTGTTTACATTTTGCTCCCTCCCACCATTTGTTGTCCTATGACGTCACAACACGAACAGATACTTTTAAACATAAAAAATGTTTTGCTATAAAAACATCTAATAAAATCAAACATGCTTTTTATATGTTTCGTATCGCCCATACCATTTCACTGATAAAGAAAATGAAAATAATATAATGATGATTAAACTTCTAAAACTAACATGTAATCACTAGTGAATGTAGCACACACCGCTACTTTAATGCAAGGCAACAAAAACTTCTTGCTTGAAAATGGTAGGAAAAAACACAAAGACCAACAACTCAACTACTCACCACTGGATGACGTTCCCTACATAAAATCACCAAAACAAAACTAAATATTAATTCAACCCAATAGGAAAACGAGGCAATATGCCACTTCCCAACTACACAAAATGAAAAGGAAAAGCTGAAAGATAACTATGATAGAAAAAAGGAAAAGCAAAAAGTAAAATATGGAAAACCATGAGTATAATAAAGTTGACATGATGGCAATGACTGTCATAAAAGGCAAACTGGTAGTGACAAGGAAAAGCTGAAAATACTACTAGTCTACAATGGAATCAAGTGTAATAAGTAACCCAATACAAGAATCTGGACATGCAGAGAGGGGAGACTGTTTCCCTAATACAATGGGTTGATGCAACTGGGATTTCTTACAAAGAAATGCAGAAACTTTTGAACATTCATCCACTATAGTAATTCAATTCCTACCACCAAAGGTGGAACAATGACACATATTCCTAAAACAATCAAAGCTTCAAGGCAAAATAATAACACAACAGTTCCTTCATCTATGAAAAAATATATTCAATTAATGCTGGGACTTAGAAACTAATCATTATAAAAAACTTGGTATGTGTACAAGATGACCTGTCACACTTGAAAGAATGACTATTTTCAAGAAATCTGGTATTTCACATCAGGATCAAACACTTTAAACCCACCACATGGAATTTGGTGGCATCATCACTTGCATATCAGGCATAGTAATCTTTTCAATGATTTTAAACAATAGAACCTGAAATCTTGGCCCCATACCCCTCTAGCCATAAATCATCTGTAGTCAAAAGAAAAAAAAAACAAAACAAAAAAAAAAACACACACACACACACCTTATGAACCACAAACTTATTCTGATTCTGCAAATCAAAATCAAAACATCCTCCTAGGCAAGCCATCCCCATTCCCTATGCTCAACACAAAAAATTAATGCTGAGCAAAGAGGAGATTTGGGGAATACAAGTACACAAGTTTAGCAAAAAGAAAAAAAGGCACTGATATATGGCTTGAAACAAGTCATTAATGATCAATTACTTAAAGTACATCGTTAACATGAACCAATTCATAAGTATACAGAGGGATTTTACACTTTATCACACTTGGCAAAACTTACCATCACAGAATTTCTCATACTTAAACTGGTTTAGTGCTCATCAAAATGATAACTATGATATATACTTCACATCTAAAACATGTGACCAACCTAAGTACTTATGCAAGGAGGGCTCCTATAACACCAAAAACATGTCTAGAGGAAAAAACATAGAAGCAAATTTGAAGAGTAGAAAGAGCTTGTGTGCTTAACTTTGAAAATTCTAATTGTTACATCAGAAGTTATTTAAAATACACATTTCTGTAAAACTAGAAGAGAAACATACACAAAGAGAAAATCTGAAGTGAAGCAGACAACAATGCACTGGCAGGAGAATTTCTGGCTTCATACTCTAAGTAGCAACATAAATCTAAACTCCTGAGAGCATTACAGATGAACATATATCTATCAAAACTTATTACAGTAAACTGAGCAGATCTACTGGTGAAGTATTTACTTCTCCTTTGTAAGAGATACAATAAAAGCAAGCAACCCGAAAAACCCTGCACATGCTTAAAGTGCAGGAAGAGCTAACATTAAATGAGCAAGGGTATAATTCCTAGTCATCATAATCAATAGATGGCTGTGACAAAATCTAGTTGTATTACATTCCAATAAAAGTGACATATCAAAAGTTGTTTGCTTATGCTTAAAAGCAATGATAAATCCTGAAAACCAACTGCATAGATTTATGCGAGTCTTGTAAAAAAAATCCACTGAAGCAGTTACAGCTATATTGCTTTACATACTCTAAGATACAGTTATCTTGTAGAAAAACTTGAAAACTTGTATAAGTGAAGGGATGCTTCTGCTAGGGTTCCATAGCAAATCAAGTGACAGCTGTAGCTTTAGAAAGATCTATTTTACGTGTCAAAGGAAAGAGGGATCTATAAGTGCTAAGATGAGAGGAAAGTGTGCTAGACCCAAATCGCACTTACCCCCCTTGGTTGCATGAACTAAAAATAGTTAGTTGCATCAAAATTTGTAGTTATGATTATTATGTTAGTTGAAGGATCTACAGTAGCTCATTAAACTAAAAAACAAAGTTTAAAAGACCACTTATGCTAATATAAAGTATTCTAAAGCTACTGCAAAGATATTTGATAATTATCAATTATGGATTTTAATTTTAGGTAGTACTAAATTACAAAGCAAATTTATTTTCATCTTAAATACTACATCTACCATATTTGAAAGGGAACTAATACTAATTAACAAGGATGCACTTTAAAATGTTAAAAAGCAATCTTCCGTAAAATATCTAGAGATGTATTATAGGCCTTTTTTTTTATTAAAAATTAACACTACTGTACTAAACAATAGCATCCACATAAACAGCTCACAGCCAAACCAATGGCTTAGTACCTCTATCACAACATTTAAAATAATAAAAAATAAACTACCTCACGAACAACTTGTACCTGAAAAAAAGGTAATTCCCGCACACAAAACATAGACAGTCTCAAAAGGTTTGTACCTCTTGTATGAGGACTCAAGCTTCAATCCACAAACCAAACCCTTTATAATACAAAAGAATTGCTTGACATTCATGGGTCTAGCAAACAGCATGATAAGCTTCTCATTAACTGCTGTACTGAATGAGATACCTTTTAACAAAGGAAACATTGATGACAAAACATTACAATTCTCACACATTTCAGTCAAAGATAAGAAGCTTCTATTTATCTTGATCCTCCTTCTGGAGAATAATTTCTGTGATGCAAAAACATCTGTACAAAGAATCAAACTAATGAAACAGATTTTTGTTACTGATATTGTTCTACAGAAATTTTAACATACCAAAGAGTTGTGGGCCTTGCTAAAAGATCATATGATGAGATGTGAAACTTGCGGCAAGATAAAGTTTAATAGCTGGGCAGATAAATGTAGGGAGTGATCAAAGGGAATAATTGAAAAGTAAATAGCAAAAATCAACTGAATTTGGGGTCACAGGGACACTGCAATTGACCTTCAGTCCTTTTAACAATGTGCAATGAAGATGGGCTACAATGCAGTCAGGATAATGGTAAGCATCTCAGCTATATGACAATTTCATTCCTCTTGATACCCAGTATGAGATACTACAGTTTGATAAGAGAACAACTGTAGTTAAGGATATAACCCTATTTTGCCAAGTTATAGTCAACTGTATGCCTCACGATGCACAGGTAACAGCTAAATGCTCTGCTTTTGTTGAATTCAAGTAATTCCACTAAATCTTTCACTCAAAAACTATATCTTTGCTAAACAGCATAATATCTTCAGCTTGTTCAAAAAAGTCTATGAAAACAGATCCCACCTACTGTTTGTGAGAAAAAAAAAGTGTTGCATGGAAGAAAGACACTACTGGAGGTCATCAATTACACAAAAACATATGAGCAAATTGCCTTCAGACTTTCCTTATAGGTTACTTTAAAGATGAAAACATCAATACTTTTAAGTTATTTATCAACGTGAATATAAAAAAAAGTTATGGGAGACAGCAGAAACACTGGTGACAGTGACATAATTGTAAACCGCAAAATCCTTTATATGCAACTTGAATTTAAGAGGTGAAAAGCCAACTCTCACAACTCAGTCACTGAGGACAACACTATCCAACATTACCTCTTTTGCTTACAGATGACTGATATAGACATCATCCAAATTCAAATCCTTTGCATTTTGATAACATACAGAAAATAAATTTTCCTTGTATACTACAACTTCTGCATTGCATTAAGTAGGTAATATATCCGGGTGTGCTATGGAAAACAAATGACAACGTATCACAAATAGTTTATCTTGGCTAATTTTCTTTGGTGGGAAACTGCAGTTTTCCCATATCCTATGCTTTATTTCACCGAAATACACTTATTTTGGGGATTTTTTCACTTTTTTATGCCATTGCAAAGAGCAATCATTCAGCTGCCAAATAAAATAAAATTCAGCAGTCTACCTTGAAAATTATCAGAGGTACGCATTTTTGAACATAAAAAGGTATTGTTTGGGTGACTGTTACTTTTCTTATAGAGAACGTGATGCTACTTTTTCACTCATTTTGTCATATTTTCCTTACTGTAATCGCAACATTAACTGGATATTATGAGTTTAATCTTCTTCTCAGGATCGGACGGGCTGATGTTGCCTGAGGGTACGTTCATCTTCTTTATATCCTTTGTGGAATTCACCTTTATAGAAAATGTCATCAGAGGTGTCAGGGCAAGGTTCTTCATGGTACCATCTATCTAAGGCTCCTCTAATACACTTGTCTACATCCCAATTTGTATGTCCATTTTTTATGAGGATCTGGGCAACACGTTCCAGCTCTCCATGGGTGCCAGTCCAAGAAAGCTCCTCTAACGAAGGCGCTCAAGGTGGATTGCTTGAATCTCTCAGGGCACTCACTCTCTCCATTCAGACACTTGCCCAGGTTCATAGGTTTCTTTACACCTTTGTGATGAAGTGTTCCTCCCATTGCTCGACGAGGATGTCGAGGAAGGGGAGGTGACAATCGAGGCTGTATTCAATTGTGAAGTTGAGACAGGTGTGGGTGTGGAAAGCATGTCTCAAGCTCTCTATTTCTTCACTTGTCTCAGCGCTGACGAAGGTGTCATCGATGTACCTTACATACATGTGTGGATTTCTTATACTTCTTAAGACCCTCTTCTTGATGGTACCCATGTAAAAATTTGTGAAGAGGACTCCAAGGGGAGAACCCAAAGCCACGCCGTTGATTTGGGTGTACATGTGGCCTTCTGGAGACGTGTACCAAAAAGGTTCCTTTTCCACCCACAGAGGCTATTTGTACACCAAAATCGACAGCATGCCGATGGGTTTTCCCTCTGGGGTCCTCTTCACAAATTTTTATATGGGTACCATCAAGAGGAGGGTCTTCAGTAGTATAAGAAAGCCGCAAATGTACGTACGGTAATCAATGACATCATCACCTTGAGACAAGTGAAGAAATAGAAAGCTTGAGGCATGCCTTCCACACCCACAGCTGTCTCAACTTCACATTTGAATACAGCAGCGATCGTTGCCTCCCATAACTTGACGTGCTTACCGAGCAACAGGAGGAACGCTTCATCACGAAGGTGTACACGAAACCTACTAACCTGGGCATGTGTCTGAACAGAGAGAGTGAGTCCCCAGAGAGATACAAGCAATACACCTTCAATCCCTTTGTCAGAAGAGCTCTCCTGCACTGCTCCTCTTGGACTGACACCCACAGAGAGCTGGAACGTGTTGCCCAGATCTTCATCAAGAATGGACACGCGCATTTGGATGTTGACAAGTGCATTAGAAGAGCATAGATAGATGGTACCATCAAGAACCTCGCCTGATACCTCTGATGACATCAAAAAATTCTACAAAGAATATAAAGGATATAAAGAGGACCAACACACCCTCAAGACTATCATTGAGGGCAACATCAGCCTGTTCGATCCCAAGAAGATGATTAAACTCATAATATTCTACAGGAATAAGAAAACCAGCAGCCTGGTGATGAGAAATAATGTGGCCCCCCCCCACAAGCAGGATCTCTCATGAAAACCAACATGGTCTACCGATACAAGTGCCCCATCCGAGAGTGCCTCGGCTCCTACACTGGCATGACTACCCTGCACTTCTCCAAGAGGATCTCCTGCCATGTCCAGGAGGGTGCTATTTTTAATCAAGCCAGGACTGCCTATAACCTGAGAATAAAAAGAATTGACATTATCCCTAACATAGAGATAATAGATCAAACAACTGACCATCGCTGTTGCCAGCTACACCTCCTGGAAGGCCTACACATTAGGAGAGAAGCCTAGTCTCAATACCAAACAGGAGACCTTCCTCCCGATGTCAGCACAAACCCCTGATGAGTGAACCAATCGGGAGCGTCCATCAGCAGGTAGCGATAAAATGAGTTCTCTCTACTCTTCTACTTGCAATGCTCTTCAGGTCTGGGTTTCCATCTATCCCACTCCTTGATTTCATGGGCCTTCCTACAGGTCTAACCCTGATATTTCCATATCTGCTGCTTTTCTGACCAACTGTTCATTATCCCTTGTCATCACATGTCCAAACCTTCCTAATCTTTGAGATCTCTTGTCTTTTTCCTTCATTCTGGTACTTTGCCTTGCTGCCAATGCCTCAGTCATAATATTGTACACTCTTCTTACTACTGTATTATCACACCTTTTCAAAATCTCCTAAATTTTCCTAATGTTTCTACTGTATAAAGTAATACAAGGTTATTGTATCCATCATTATTCTTTATCCTCCATTGTTATGGGCTGCCCCAGAATAAGAGCCTGCACTAGCATAAGGCTAGTTTAATCAAAGCTATTACTCTGCCCTTTCAACTGATGAGACATTTTCAAGTACTCTCTAATTCTTGCTTCACAGTAAAGCAAGTCCTCAAGGTAAGACCTGCCGATATATCGTAAGTGTTCTCAATTTTGATCTCTTCCACATTTGCTCTTTCCTACATTACAGGCACGGAAAAATCTTTCAACTCCTTGTACACTTTATAATCCTGAGCAACTCTAGTTACATCTGGTACACAGTAAAGCATTCACAAGCTCCCTTTCCCACAACCAACAGGAGGTCACTTTCCTGATTATACTTCTTCCTTTGCTTCCTTGTCAGGCACCATAAGCTATGTTTTCCTTACAATGATATTCAGTCAATTCCTCTCCATTCCATTCATCTATCTTTTAAACATATCCACCATCTCTTCCTCTGATTCTGTTGTCAGTAATATGTCATCAGTATAAACTCCAAGGGATCACATTTTCTGCACTCCTTGGTAGCTGCTCCTACTACTATGATAAACATGACATTTTTATAATAAAATAAGATTTTATATCATACTTACCTGTTGTTTACATATAGCTGTAATTCTCGATCTCGACAGAAAATTCAAAACTGGCGGTCCCGCTAATATATGGTCAGGTGATACGACTACCCCGCCTCTACCGGGTACCTGGATCCATTTCCATCAACAACTAATCATATTTTCTATGTCCCCTTGTCCCTTGCGGGAGGTGGGTGGGAATGTTTTATATGTAAACAACAGGTAAGTATGATATAAAATCTTATTTTATTATAAAAATGTCATTTTTATACATGAACTTACCTGTTGTTTACATATAGCTGATTGCCACATTGAGGCGGTGGGCATGGACAGCTGTAAGTGTTAAATGGAAAAAACCTGAGATCATCAGGCTAAGAAAAACGTCTTAACTTTGGATCCTTACCTGCTAAGGAAGCTGTTTTCTCGGTTACTGCCTCTGTAACCTGCTATCCTTAGTGCAACTGCGGGGCCTAGTAGCTCAGACGCAGGTTGCTATATGGAGAAAGGTCTGTTGGCCCAGCCGCCTTCGACACAATCAACCAAAGCATATAATGCCCCTGCTCAGGCGCAGTACTCAAAGCATCCACCATCATATCACCCAACCATAAAAACTCACACCAACCTATTAAAATTAGACCTACTAGGCCATCTAACCTCTTAGGCTCTAGTAGTCGACCAAAAAGAAAACTTCTGCACCCAAGGAAACTAAGGAGAGGATCTAGAGCCTCTGGTTTCCTTGCCCATCACCGTGTCAGACGAAAAATAAAGGGGCCCCAACGACTGCAGTCTTCATATGTGGTTTGGATCTGTCTCAGATAATGCGAGGCAAAAACAGACGAACATCTCCAATAAGTTGAACTTAGAATGTCCTTTAAAGCCATGTTCTTCTTGAAGGCTAAAGAAGTTGCAATAGCCCTAATTTCATGAGGCCTCACTTTAACTAAGGGGAAATCCACATCCCTTAACTCCTTGTGTGCCTCCTGAATCAGTTCTTTCAAAAGGAAAGAAATCCCATTTTTAGATAGAGGGTTCTTGGGGTTCTTAGTTGAGCACCATAAAAATCATGAGTTCCTCTTACACTTCTGGTCCTGTCCAGATAGAATTTCAATGCTCTGACCGGACAGAGAAGTCTCTCTGTTTCTCTTCCACCCAAGGAGGATAGGCTAGGAATGGGAAATTCCCTTGGCCATGGATTACTAGGGTTTTCGTTCTTAGCTAGGAAACCCAAGGTGAAGGAAACTACAGCCTTATCCGCACAAAAACCAACTCTTTTGTCCAGAGCATGAATCTCACTCACTCTCTTTGCCGAGGCCAGTGCCAAGAGAAAGAGAGTTTTCTTAGTTAGATTCCTAACGGAGCAGGAACTCAAAGGCTCAAAAGATTTGGAGGTAAGCCACTTTAGCACCACATCCAAATTCCAATGCGGTACACGAAGAGATTTGCCTTTAGTGGTAGCAAAGGATTTAAGGAGTTCTGCAATATCTTTGTCTGAGGAAAGATCTATACCTCTATTCCTGAAAATTGCCGCCAGCATACTCCTATACCCCTTAATCGTGCTGACAGCCAATTTCTTCTCCTTGTGCAGAAACAAAAGAAAATCCATAACCTGGCTTAGAGTCGTAGAAGTGGAAGACACTCCAGACTCGGAGCACCACTCCCTGAAGCGCTTCCACTTCGCTTGATAGACCTTTGTAGACGAGGGCCTGGTTGATCTAGCCATTGCCTGCGCCACTCTTCTAGAGAAGCCTCTCCTCCTGTAGAGTCGCTCGAGAGTCTGAACCCTGTCAGATTTAGATCTGACGGGTTCCTGTGGAACTTTCTGCTGTGCAACTGGCACAGAAGGTCTGGTCTGAATGGCAACCTCCTTGGCCAATCCACTACTTTCTCCAGTAGCTCTGGAAACCATGATCTTCCTGGCCACCATGGAGCTATAGGATCATTGACACACCTTTGTGTGCTCGAAACTTTTTCAGGACTTCTCCCAGCATCCTGAAGGGAGGGAATGCATAAAGGAAGAGACCCGACCAGTCCAGGAGCATGGCATCCACCGCTAATGCTTCTGGGTCTGGAACAGGAGAGCAAAAGAGAGGTAGTCTGCGGTTTTCCTCGTTGCGAACAGGTCTAACATGGGAGTTCCCCAAACCTTCCACAGGCCTTGGCAGACTTTCTGGTGGAGGGTCCATTCCGTCCGGAATGACCTGGAGTGACCTGCTGAGGATATCCGCTCTTACGTTGAGAGCTCCCGGGATGAAGCGAAGTTACTAGCTCTATGTTCTTGGTTGCCGCCCACAAAAGCAGGTCTTTTGCGATCTCGAACAGAGAAGAAGGAGTGAGTGCCTCCTTGTTTCTTCACGCACGCCAGAGCAGTGGAGTTGTCCGAAAGTGCACTACTATCTTTTGTTTTCCACCAGAAGCACGAAATGTTCCAAGGCTAGATGTATTGCCTTCAACTCTTTCAAAGCATTTATGTGCCAGTCCCGTTGGGATGAAGACCAATTGCCTGACACTTGAAGATCCCCAATGTTGCTCCCCAACCCTCGTCTGAAGCGCCGGAGAACAACATCAGGTCTGGGTTCCTCTGACTCAGTGACAAACCTCGATCTAGTTTGCTCCTGTCGTTCCACCATGACAGGTCTTGCTTTACTTGAGTGGATAGAGGAAAACAAACGAATCCGTGTCTTTCTTCCTGTTCCAGATCTGCTGTAGGAAGAACTGAAGAGGTCTCATGTGTAGCCTCCCCAGACTGACGAACATCTCTAGCGATGAGAGGGTGCCTAAAAGGCTCATCCATTCCTTGGCAGAACAAGTCTTGGCTGCCATCAGGTATCTCACTTTCAGCAGGCATTTCTCGATCCTTTGAGACGTCGGAAAACCTGAAAAGAACTGAGTTCATCCGAACTCCCAAATAAGTCAAGTCTTGAGATGGAGAGAGTTGTGACTTTGGAAGATTTACTATGAGTCCCAATTGTCGGTAAGAGAAAGGGTCCTTTGTAGGTCCTTCATGCATTGGCCTTTTGACGGAGACCGGATCAGCCAGTCGTCGAGGTAAAGGGAAATGTGAATTCCCCTCTAAGTGAAGCCATTTCGCAATTGGAGCCATCATCCTTGTGAAAACTTGTGGGGCTGTTGATAGGCCGAAGCAAAGAGCCCTGAATTGAAAAGCCCTGCCTCTGAACACAAACCGTAGGGAATTTCCTTGATCTCGGATGGATAGGTACATGAAAGTATGCGTCCTGAGATCGAGGACACCATCCAGTCTCCTTCCTTCAGGGAATTGATAACCGACTGTGTGGTTTCCATCTTGAATGGTGTTTGAAGCACAAATTTGTTCAGGGCGCTTACGTCGAGGACTGGTCTCCATCCTCCTGACGATTTTGGAACCAGAAACAGACGGTTGTAGAACCCGGAGATGAAGGTTCGAGGACTGCTTCTATGGCTCCCTTTTGAAGGAGGGAAGTAACTTCCTCCTCCAACACCACAAGTTTCTCTGAGTCCCTGGATGATACGTTGAAGTCTACTGGCGAAGACTTTAAAGGAGGACTCTCTGAGAAGGGAATGGTGTAGCCTTCTCTCAGAACGTTGATCACCCAGGGTTCTGCTCCCTTGGCCTCCCAAACTTGCCAGAACGACTGTAGTCTGGCTCCGACCTGCATGAAGGACCCTGAACTCATCGGTTGGTACCCCTAGCTTTCTGGGGATGAGAAGAGAATTTTCCTCTTCCTCTAGCACGGGAAAAGGGCCGAGAAGGAGTACCCTGAGAAGGCCTAGAGGATACAGGGAAAGAAGGCTTGGGTACTACTGGAGAAGTTGAAAACCTGGGTCTTTTTAGAAGAAGAATGAGCCAGTAGGTCTTGAGTAGACTTCCGTGAGAGAGCCTCCGAAATTTCCCTAACTAACGTGGCGGGAAAAAGGGATTCCTTAAGCAAAGGAGCAAAAAGAAGAGCAGATTTCTGGTTCCTGGAGACTCCTCTCGCGACAAACGAAATCCAATGTGCTCTCTTCTTCAAAATGCCGGTAGCAGTCACTGAGGCAATTTCTGACGTTCCGTCCGTGATGGCCTTGTCCAGGCAGGCCAAAATAGCATCAAGATCTGTAGCAGTCTTGGGGGGAAGATCACAGACTTTCACTATCCTGCTCAAGGCTCCTATAGACCAGTCAATAAAAGAAAAGATCTCCAAGATCCTATAGGAACTCTTCACCAGATGGTCAATTTCTCAAGACGAAGAAGCGACTTTGGATGAAGAAAAAGCTGAGCGACGGGCAGAATCCACAAGGCTGGAGAAATCCCCTTGAGAGGAGGCAGAGTCTCCCAAGGAAAAAGACTTCCCAGTCTCATACCACGAACGAGACTTAAAAGACAGTTGAGAGGGGGGAAAACAGAAAGATGTTTTACCCTGAGATCTTTTCTTGCTCAACCATCCTTCTTGCCTTCGGAGAGCTCTTTTCGCCGAAACAGACAGGACCAGCTTCAGAAATCTAGAGGAAGGAGGTTTAAAATCCTTGGCAAACTGCGAGTTGGAGACGAAGGGAAGCTGGAGCAAAGTCTTCTTGAAAAAGTTCTTCAAAAAGTTGTAAGAGATGCTTAAAGTTGGAAGTAGGAGCAGACGGAACATCATCTACTTCGAAACATCGGAAACTGGGAGAGAATCTCTGAAGCAGTTGGAGCACCGCGGATAGAAACGTCTCCGGGAGCCAAACTTGCGTTATCCTCTTGATTATCCGAACGTCACCGAGGCGCCAAGAGCCCGACCAGCGTCAGCGTATCCAAACATGAGCTTGAGAGGAGTCAGGAGCCTTAGAAGATCCGAGAGCCAAAGAGGCGCCAAAAACCATGGTAGCGCTAGAAGCGCAAACATTGTGCGCCTTGGAAACGTGTTTTGGAGAGGCGCCAAAAGCGCCAAAGTAGCGTCGTGAGTGCGGCCGGTGCGGGCGGAAGTGGCGCCAGGAGCGCGATCGAAGCGGAGCCAGGCGCGCGGCGGAAGCGGAGTCAGGCAGGCGAAGTGGCGCCAGGTGCGTGAGCGGGAGCAGAGACCGGAGCCTCAGTTGCAGAAGGAACCTGAAGAGCTGGAGCTTTAAAACCTTGAAAAGTCTCAAAATCTTGTCCAATTTGTCCTCTTGCGAAAGGGGGCCAGGAACCGGAGGCATAAAAGCCGACTTGGGATCCAACGGGAAGGAAGCCGCAGTACTTGCATGCTAACAGGAGGATCCGCGCCGCTTACGATCCGTAAGAGAACGTACATCCGGACTGCCTGAAGAAGAAGAGATCTCTGGGCTATCCCAAAAGCTACAAGACGGAAGAGGAGAACGTGCCAAAGGTTTCTTGATAGGAGCTTGACTTGGAGAGGAAGCTCTGTGTCTCTTCAGCGGCCTACTAGACTCTGACTGCTTCCAACTCCTCCTCGACTAAACAGAAGCACAAGAAGACACTTCCGCATCGCTTTTACTATAGCGAGCTGCAACAGCCTGGGACAGTATAACAGGACTGTTAGAGGAGCAACTGCTCGTGAGCAGACCCCACTCGCCTCCCTTCGGCTTTCGGCATGTCTTCTCCTGAGCCCTGGGAGCCGGACAGAGGCCTAGACCTAGGAGAACGAGGGGACGAACAGTCACCTCCTCCACAACACTATCACTGCAACACTTCGATGTCTAGACATCGCACTCACATCCTGGCCAATCTTCTCTATCGCAGAGAAAAGAGCTGAAATCTTACCATCAAATTCTGCCCGAAGGTCTGACACGGTAGTGGGTTGGAAACAACAGGTTCCGGGGCAGGAATAGGAACAGGAGGGGTAACAGGAACAGAACAAGAGGCAATACTACTCCTACTCTGGGAGGAACTTCTGGTCAAGCCTTACGTGCCCTATCTTTACTTAATTTTGCCTGATATTTAGCCAACTTTTGCCAATCAAGCACAGACAAAGACGAACATTCATCACATCTATCCAGATTCGTGCACAATTTCCCTCTACAGTTAGAGCAAGAAGAGTGAGGGTCTATGTTAGACCGAGACATTCGAGTTTTACAACCCCCCCCGCAATATCTAATTTGAGATCCTGAATCAGACATAACTAGAAAAAAATCTCAACCAAAGCCAAAAAACAAGCCAGAACCGTCAACAAAAGTGGGTACTTCACCAAAGAAGAAACGAAAAAGCACCGATGAATTTCCTGAAGAGGAGCAGACGACTAGTCGCCGGCCCCGACAGAGAAAATATGATTAGTTGTTGATGGAAATGGATCCAGGTACCCCGGTAGAGGGCGGGGTAGTCGTATCACCTGACCATATATTAGCGGGACCGCCAGTTTTGAATTTTCTGTCGAGATCGAGAATTACAGCTATATGTAAACAACAGGTAAGTTCATGTATAAAACTTTATTTTATCATTAAAATATCATTTTGTTCATGAGACTTACCTGTCAGATATATATATAGCTGAATCCCACCATTGGAGGTGGGAAGAGACAGAATAGGATTTAGGAAACAAATATATGTAGGCGATTGACGTCTTGGTTCCTTACCTGTTAGCATAGCTGACTTCGTGATTACTGTCACCCAAGCCTGCTTCTGCTTTACTAGAGTCTCCAGCAAGGTAGTGACCTATATAGCTGGTGAGTTCTAGATGATCTGTCCACGGGGCGTGACCACAATGGGACTAGATCATAAGACCATACTGTGAGGGCAAAAGGAGCAACGACCAACCACCTGACCGAGAGCCTAAAAGTTATTAAACTTAACATAAGCTAAAGACTGGGAACGCCCACCTCCAGTGGCCAACCCAACAACCAAAAAAAACACAAAATCAAGATTAAAAATATTCCCTAACCAAAACTAAAGGATAGGATGAGTCCAGCTTCTGCCCCCAACATGTGGAAACGTATGGTCCCAGCGAAAGCAACTCATACATGTCGTCTTCACGTCCTGCAAGAAATGAAGTGAACACAGAATTACTTCCAGAAGGTGGCACCCAGATATCATTCAGGGACATGTTCTTCTTGAAAGCCACTGAGGTCGCAACCAGCTCTAACTTCATGAGCCTTTAACTTTCAGAAGTCTCATGTCACTGTCTTGGCAGGAGGAATGAGCCTCCTCTGATCGTGCTTCTTAAAAAGAATGTCAAGGCATTCTCTGACATGGGGAAGATCAGGTCTCTTGACAGAACACCACAGACTGTCTGATGGGCCTCTAGACTTCCTTTGGTCTTAAAAAAAAGTAGAATTTAAGAGCCCTGACAGGACACAGGACTCTTTCTATTCTTGCCCAAGCAATTTCTGCCAAACCCTTGATCTCAAAAGACTTGGGCCAAGGGAGAAGAAGGGTTCTCGTTCTTGGCTAAGAACAAAGGATTTAGGGAGCATACAGCATTAGGCCCTCTAAAGCCAATATGCTTGCTGATGGCTTGAACTTCACTAATCCTCTTAGCTGTCGCCAGAGCAGTTGGAAAATAGCCTTCCTTGTCACGTTCTTGAAAGGAAGCCGAATGAAGAGGTTCAAATGTACGACATCAAAAACTTCAGGACAACATCCAGAATTCCAAGAAGGCGTCCTGAGTTGAGGTACCTTAGCAGTCTCAAAGGACCTCAAGAGATCGTGAAGATCCTTGTTGTCAGACAAGTTCAGGCCTCTATGTCTAAAGACTTTGATAACATACTTCTATAGCCTTTAATAGTCGAGACTGCCAGTTTATTCTTATGCCTAAGATGAAAAAGGAAGTCAGCTATCTGGTACACAGAGGTCGTGAAAGAGGAAATCCCTTTACTTCTGCACCATCTCCTAAAAACAGGCCCACTTGTGACTGGTAGAAATTGGAAGAGGGTCTCCTGGCATTGGCGATGGCCTTTGCCAGCTCTGAAAAACCTCTTGCTCTCGCCAGCATTTCGTGATAGTCTGAATGCAGTCAGACTCAGAGCGGGGAGGTTTTGTGGTACCTCTCGAAGTGGGGCTGCCTGAGCAGATCGTTCTCAGGGGAAGCGTTCTTGGAAAGTCCACCAGGAAGGCCATGGTCTCTGGGAACCATTCTGCTGCTGGCCAAAAGGGGCGATCAAAGTCATCCTTGTCCCTTCTGACGTTGCAAACTTCCTGATGACCTTCTCCCAGGAATCTTGAAGGGAGGAACCTTGACAGATCCAAGGCCCTTCCAGTCCCAGAGGAGGGCATCTATTGCTACTGCTCCTGGATCTAGGACAGGAGAGCAGTAAAGAGGGAAGCCTTGCCGTCCTGGACGTTGCAAAGAGAGATCCACCCAGGGACGTCCCCATAACCTCCACAGCTCCTGACACACCTCCTCGTGAAGGGTCCACTCGGTCGGAAGAAGCTGATTTTGCCGACTGAGAAGGTCCGCTCGGATATTCTCCACTCCTGCAATGAACCTCGTGAGGATCGTGGTCCCCGAGCATGGGCCCAAAGCAGGATCTCCTTTCGCTAGGATGAACAGGGACCGGGAACGAGTTCCTCCCTGTTTCTTGAGGTATGCCAGGGCTGTGGTGTTGTCCGAATTTACTTGGATCACTCGGCCTGACACTTGGCTTCGAAGAATTGAAGGGCCAGCAGGATCGCCCCAATTCTTTGAGATTGATGTGCCAGGACACCTGTTCCCCTCTCCAGGTGCCTGACACTTCTCTCCCCCTAGTGTTGCTCCCCATCCCTCCCTGGACGCATCGGAAAACAACACTAGGTCGGGGCTCTGAAGGTGGAGAGAAACCCCTTCTGCCAACCTTCGAGGGATCGAGCCACCACCTCAGGTGATCCTTGATAACGGGGAGAGATCTTCAGGGTCTCCTCTAGATTCTCCTTGTCTATCCAGTTTTCCGCCAGGAAAAACTGGAGTGGTCTGAGATGAAGTCTTCCCAGGGAAACAAACTTCTCCCAGAGGAAATGGTCCCCAGCAAACTCATCCATTCCCTCACCGAGCATGTTTCTTTCCTAGGAAGGATGAGACTTTTCCTAAGCATTGCTGCTGACGTTCCTGGGATGGAAAAGCTTGAAAAGCCACTGAATCCATCTGAATCCCCAGATAGACGATGGACTGCGTCGGGATCAGATGGGACTTTTCTTACGTTCACAAGAAGTCCTAGGGACTTTGTCAACTCCAAAGTTGCAAATTCAGGTCCTCCAGACACCTTTGACTGTGAAGAGGCTCGAATGAGCCAATCGTCCAGGTAAAGCGAGATACGAACACCCGCCAGGTGAAGCCATCTCGCCACATTCTTCATGATAATCGTGAAGATCATGGGAGCTGTGCTTAGCCCGAAGCAAAGAGCTCTGAATTGGAACACTCGTCCCCTAGTACAAACCTCAGGTACTTCCTCGACTGGGGATGTATGGGAACGTGAAAGTAAGCGTCCTGTAAGTCCAGAGAGACCATCCAATCTCCTGGTCTTAATGCTCCTAAAACAGACTGGGACGTCTCCATCTTGAACTTTCCTTCACCATGAAGCGGTTCAGTCTGCTGACATCCAGGACTGGTCTCCATCCTCCCGACTGCTTTGGAACTAGGAACAGTCCTGTTGTAGAATCCTGGGGAGTCCAGCTCCAGGACTTGCTCCACAGCTCTCTTTCTCGAGCATTTGCTCCAATAGTCGAAAAGGATCTGTTGCTTCTCTTGATGGAATGAGGAAGACAGATCCCTGGGCGACGTGCACAGAGGTGGTGAGTCGAGAAAGAAAGGGATCTTGTATCCTCTCTCGATAACTTGAGGGACCAGGTGTCTGCCCCTCTTGCTCTCCAGGCTCTCAAAATAAAGAAGCCTGGCTCCTACAGGTGTCTGGAGGCGCTGCAAAGTCACTTCTTGCCCCAAGGTTTAGAAGGGCTCCGCCTCTGAAAAGACCTCTTCCTCGGGAGAAGATCTCGAGGAAGAAGCTCCTCCACGAAAGGGCTTCTTCTTCCTGGAGGTCTGACCCTGACAACGAAGATCAAAGGGACTGAGGGCGTCTTGACGAATGGGCCAAGAGGTCTTGAGTGGCCTTCTCCTTGAACAAGGACTGGGGAAGAGATCCTTGATCAAGGACTGGGACGGAGAACTTTGAGATGGCGCCAAACATCTGGGGCGGTCACCCATCCAAGTAACTCTGCCCTTTCTGCTTAAGGAGAGAAACTGACTTAGCTGTAAAGTTACAAAACAAGGCCCTCTTCTTCAAGAGGCCCGTACAAAAGGGAAGCCAGTTCCTCCGAGCCATCCCTGACTGCCTTGTCCATACAGTTCAACACGCTGGACAGCTCCCCAGGCAGATCGAGTCGGGACTTTTAATCTTGACGATCTAGAGCCCCAAACACCAGTCCAGGAAATTAAAGACCTCCATGGTTCGAAAACAGTCCTTTCAAATGGTGATCCGTCTCCGACAAAGTCCAGGACACTTTGGCAGCAGACAGGAGGGACCTTCTAGGAAGCGTCGACAAGCTGGTGAAGTCTCCCTGGGAAGACGAAGGAACTCTTGAGCCGACGATCCTCTCCGGTCTCATACCACATACCTGCCTTGCCGCTCAGCTTGACGGAGGCAGGGCAAAAGAAGTCTTGCCTTGGGTCTTCCTTTCCTCCATCCAGGTGTTAACTTTCTTGAAGGCCTTCTTGGTCGCCAGAGACGAAGTCATCTTAACAAACCCCGGCGCTCTCCTTGTCTTGGAAGAAGCTAAGTTGAAGGAGGAGGAGAGAGAGGAGCCGAGGGTTTGAAACTTGTCGCCAAACAAGTCCTTAAGAAAGGCCGGTTAACACCTGGTAGTCCGAGAAGAGGAAAGGAGGCTGCTCAAGGACTCTGCAGGCTCCGACTCACAAGAGACTTCTCCCTCTTCAATGGGAGAAACGAGAGTCTCCCCAAGACTTTGGGAGAACAAAGGCCTTGAGGTCCAACACGCAGATGGGGATCTTCTTTTCCCAGCAGTCTTTGATTGCTCTGAAGCGTCCTGAAGAGCAACCAAAGAGGCGTCCTCCCGAGAGTCCATCAGCGAGCGAGAGCGTCCACACGGCAGCGGCAGGAAAAACCAGAAGAGCGCCCAGCCCTGTCCTGAGAGCGTCACGCTGCAGAAGCGTCCGATGGCGGTCCATGGAGAGCGTCCTGGGGGAAGCAGGCTCGGAGAAGCGAAAGAGTTGCGAGCAGTCAAGCGGGACCTCTTGACAGGCAGAGCTAGCTGGTTGGTCAAGCGCCCTGCTTCCTCTCAGAAAGGAGAGAGAGCGACGACAAAACGAGCAGCAGGAGAAGGAGACGCCTGGATCTCTTCTCTGGCCAAAGTCAAGTCCCAGCCGACGACGAGGAGCAGAGTCCGTCCTCAGCAATAAGGAGAAGCAACTGCCCTGCTTCTCTCCAGCAAAAATCTTCTTAGATGGAGAAGAGTCAAGTCTGGGGAGTTCCAATCCCTATGGGAAGACGATGGGACGAGGGGAAGCAGTCTTCTTCCTCACAGGAGCAAAATAGCTCCTTGGCAGCCTGGGGCGCTCAGAAGGTCCTCATCAGATGGTCCCAGCTCTTCTGGGGAAACCTCTGGCAAAATAACCAGTAGACGAGAAGGGAGTCCGACAGAGCGTCCAGGCCTTGAAAACAGCTCCTCTTGAGAAACGAGAGTCCTTCCAGAAGTTCCACCCCCTTGCGTGGGGAGGACGCCTCGGAGGACTAAAAGCAGTCCTTGAGAATACGTGCCTGAGCACGATTCTGGCAGCCTGGGAAGCGACAACAGGACCTGCGAAGGGACGTCAGATCGGTGGGAAGCCCCCGTAACCCTCTTGCGGCTTTCGACATGCCTTCCCCTGAGTCCTGGGAGTCTGACAGAGGTCCAGGCCTAGAAGCATTATAGGGCCGATCTGACGCCCCTCCACAACACACTGGGGGGATCACTACACTTCACTGCACTTTGAAGAGAAATCACTTTGTTTCCAGAGCACGGATGGTGTTCAAAATCTCTGTCAGGGCCAAACCCTCAGACACAACCTCAGGGCCCGAAGGCAAAACCACAGGGGTTAGGTGATACATCAACTACATTAGGGTTATCAGGAGAGGAATTAATAACCTGACTCTACACACTCCTGGAGGAAGACCTCCAGATCCTATCACGCTCCAACTTAGCCATCACACAGATCAAAGACCTTCCAGCTTGCATCCTGACAAAGTTCACACTCCTTGCAGTGATCATTTATCAACAAACATGCCCCTACACCTTAGCAAACAGTGTGAGGATCTACTGAAGCTTTCGGTAGCCTCACCTTACACTCATTCACACAACATACTCTGAAACTAGCAGAACTAGATCCAGACATCATCCAAAGAGCAATCAAAAGCAAAATCCAAAACAGTCCACAAAAAGCGTATGCCAATCCACAATCCAAAAAAAAACCAAAAGTCAAAGAATACTTAAGTGGCAAATAACGAGTTTACGAAATCCAAAGACGGAGGTACTGAAAACAGATGTTGACAGTACCGGCGACAGAGAAAATCTGAATAGAAAATGGGAATGGTTCTGATTCCCGCCTCCCAGCGGCGGAATGGGTACTAACCACCTTACACTGCGTGTGCCGCGAGTTTTGAAATTCTGTCGGATTTCGGAGAATACAGCTATATATATATCTGACAGGTAAGTGTTATGAACAAATATACATTTTCATAATAAAATTTATTATTTGAAATATCCTATTAAAGATAGCAAAATAATGGCATCTCCATGCAGATAGGTGAGTTGCATTCAAACAAAAGATCAAATGGCTGCCAAGATGACTGATCAAAAACACCTGTTCTCCACCAGGTGTTTCAGTAAAGTTTGATGCTCTTGTCAGTTGACAGCCCACTGTTGTGGGGAGGCTGTTGTCTTTTTTAACTTTATTCCAAATAAAAATTTTTGTGAAAATTTATATTATTTAGGATGCAATTACCTTCAGCCACTGTGATTCCCACAATTTGGAGCATTCTGGCTGGATGCATTCCTTCAAGCTAAAGGTTCTTAAATTGCTACCTGATCTTGAATCCTTTCTGATCTAAAATCAAAAAGTTTTCCATTAGGGCAAGGCTCTCATACATGTGCAGCAAAGCCTTAGAGAACCACTATCAGTTAGAACTGAAACAGAAGAGCATGAGGAAGAGTGTTGGGTCCAAAGTCCTATAAAATGAGTCACTAAAAATAAATATCTTTATGATATAAAACCTCCTGTACAATGTACTAAATGCTGATGGAAAAAATACTAAAACCTAGGATTTAAAACAAAGTCTGAAAGATTGCTAATTCTTCAGGAAAAGACTTTCCAGACTAATAGTCATCCATTCTTTAAAGATTTCAAACATGATTCTGCATACTTAAGGTTTTGAATGCATGGAAAATTGCACTTTATAATACCACCATTGAACCCATCCTCATGTGACAATAGTCATCAAAATGAGGTAGCAAAGTCAAACTGAATGATATTTTCATAATAAAATAAATTTTTGAACATACTTACCTGGTAGTTATATATATAGCTTAAGTCCCTGACGTCACGGCAGAATTTCAAAACTCGCGGCAATCGCCAATGGGTAGTCAGGTGAACCACTGTGTGCCCTCTACCCAGGTACCTTGAACCATTCCAACTGTTCCTCAGATCTTCCATGCCCCTAGTCTCTAGAGGGGAGGAGGGTGGGAATTTAATCATATATAACTACCAGGTAAGTATGTTCAAAAATTTATTTTATTATGAAAATATCATTTTTAAACATCTGACTTACCTGGTAGTTATATATATAGCTGATTGACACCTTTGGTGGAGGGTCAGAGACAGCCAACATCTTTGGAATTTTGCTTAAGGGTTAATAAACCAACTTAAGGTTCTTACCTGGTTTAAGGAAGCTGACTTCAATGAACTCCCCCTCATTATGTCTGCTTTCCTTAAAGAGGTCCAGCGATCCACCCAGGGGCTGAAGACCTCTAGGAGCTGCCAACCGGTGTACCAACCTCTATGTGACAGACAACCTATAATACCCTTGTTCTGGGCGCCACCAAGGAACAAACTGATTACCTGACTAAAATCAATGATTGTGGAAGATTCGTCCAATCTCCACAAACAACCATAAAATTTCAACTATTCCAAGGCAAGAATCAAAGGGCATTGGTTTATGGGATTGCAGGGGTAGTCCCCTCTCCCACTACTGAATTAGCTGCTATAAACGGTCCCAGTGTATAGCAGTCTGTCATAAATGTTTTACTTGCTTTCAAGATAGTGTGAGGCAAACACTGACTTGCTTCTCCAGAAGGTAGAGTCCATGATACTTTGTAGGGACCTATTCTGTCTAAAGGCTACAGAGGTTGCAACTGCCCTGACCTCATGGGTTTTAACCTTTGAAGCTTAAGGTCCGCTTCATTACATTCTGAATGCACTTCCCTTATCAACTGTCTAATGAAAAAGGAAATTAAAATTCTTGTAAACATTGGTAGAGGGCTTCTTACACTGAACACCAAAGCGCATCTGACCTGCCTTTAAATTCTTCATATTAAAATTTAAAATTTGCAGTTAGCGCTCTACAGAGCTTTTTACCGGACAGAGGACTCTCTCTAACTCCTCAATGGGCGATCTCTGCCAGATTCATAATCTCTGCAAGGACTGTTCTGTTTGGGCCATGGTTGTGAAGGCCGTTCATTCTTAGAATCTTAAAAACCCCACATTGTAGAGAGCAGATAGCTTTTGCGTTTTTAAAACTGTCTGGTTTTATTGAAGGCATGTACTTCCAACATCTATCACTGACTCTTTTTGACTGTCGCCAAAGCAAACAAAAAATAGAGTCTTCATCCTGTGATCCTTCCAATGAAATCTCTTGCAAAGGTTCTCTCCTCCCCTATCGGACATGAGGATGGGCCAAGGTTGCAGTGAGCAGCTTTAGGACCACGAAGGTTCCATTGCCTTGCTGGTGAGATCTGACTTTTCTCCTTGGTAGTCTTGAATGATCTGATAAGGTCTTGGAGATCCTTATTGGCAGACAAGTCCAAGTTTCTGTGTCTGAAGACCGCTGCCAACATGCTCCTGTATTTTAATCCAAGTAGAGACTGAAAAGTTCGCATCTCCTCTTAAGGTAAAGAAGAAAATCCGCTATCTGGGTCACAGAGGTACTGGAAGAGGACACATGGTTGTCTTTTACACCATCCTCTAAATACCTCCCACTTGGATTGGTATACCCTGATGGTAGATGACCTCCTTGCTGTTTTGCGATAGCTCCAGCTGCCTCCTTGAAAAACCTCTAGCTCTTGTGAGTTTTTGATAGTCTGAAGGCAGTTAGCTGTAGACCTTGGAGGTTTTGGTGATATCTTTCCAAGTGGGGTTGTTTGAGTAGATCTGGCCTTGAGGCAGACTCCTCGGGATGTCCACCATCCATTCCAGTACCTCTGTGAACCATTCTCTTGTTGGCCAGTAAGGGGACCACTAGAGTCATCCTGGTGCTCGTGTGTGACACAAATTTTTGAATAACTCTGTTTATTATCTTGAAAGGGGGAAATGCATAAACGTCCAGGTTGGACCAATCCATCAGGAACGCATCTATGTGCATTGCCTCGGGATCTGGCACAGGAGAGCAGTAAGTTTCCATCCTCTTCGTTTGTGCTGTGGCAAAAGAGATCTATGCATGGACGTCCCCAAAGTCGCCACAAGTCTCTGCAGACATCTTGGTGAAGAGTCCATTCTGTTGCCAGGACTTGATTTTTCCTGCTCAGAATGTCTGCCCTCACATTTTTTCCCCTTGAATGAAACGGGTCAACTAATTTCACATTCTTCTCCTTTGCCCAGAGAAGGAGTTCTCTTGTTGTCTCGTATAGAGACCTGGAGTGGGTTCCTCCTTGTTTGTTGATGTAGGCCAACGCTGTCGCGTGTTGTCGGAGTTGACCTGCACCGACCTTGTCTTGGACTGAGTGTTGAACTCTTTGAGGGCTAGAAGGATTGCAGTTAGTTCCTTTTGATTTATGTGGAGCTTCTCTTGCTCTCTGGTCCAGAAGCCCTGAGACTTCCTTCTTTCCCAATGTTGCTCCCCATCCTGAGTCCGACGCGCCGGAGAACAACACTAGGTCTGGGTTCTTCTGATTTAAGAAAGGCCCTCCTGAAGCTTGACGGGTCGTTCCACCACTAAAGGCACTGTCCTTATTGGTTCTGAAATGGGGATGCACTCTGGTCTCCAGTTCTATTTTCTCTGTCCCAGTTCTGATTTAGATGAAACTTAAGTGAAAAAGAATTAAGTCTTCCAAAGGAAACAAACTGTTCTAGCGAGGAAAGGGTCCCCAGCAGACTCATCCATTCCTAGCTGAGCACATCTGTCTCTTTAGAAAGTCCTGAAGTTTTACTAAGGCTTGTTCCATCCTTGATGGTGACGGAAAAACCCGAAAATCCTGAGACTGAATCTTCATCCCAAGATACAGAATCTCTTGGGATGGGATCAGATGAGATTTCTGCTCTGTTTAGCAGAAGACCTAGTTCCTCTGATAAACAGATCATGTCGTTTGAAGATCCTCCAGACAGCGATTGAAGGAAGGAGCTCTGAGAAGCCAGTCGTCCAGATACAGGAGGCCCTGATGCCTCTTGTGTGAAGAATTCCTGCTACATTGGTCATCAGTCTTGTGAATATTTGGGGAGAGTGTTTAGTCCGAAGCAAAGAGCCCAAACTGGAATACCTGTTCCCTGTGAAGACGAATCTCAGGTATTTCTTGAGCTTGGGTGGATAGGAATGTGGAGACGCATCCTGAAGGTCCAGGAAACCATCCAGTCGTGTTGTCTGACCACTGCTAACACTGATTTTGTTGTTTCCATGGAAAACTTTGTTCTTTTGTACAAAAGGCGTTGAGGGCACTCACATTCAGTACTGGTCTCCAACCCCCGAGCTCTTGGGAACCAGGAAAAGGCGGTTGTAGAATCCTGGGAATCCAGATTTTGAATTTTCTCTATGGTTCCTTCTGCAACATCATAGACACTTGCTGTTGAATCGCCTGTGCCTTGGACTGTCTCTGTATCTGGGAGAAAGATCTATTGGTTTGTCTGCCAAGGGGCTTTCTTAGGAAAGGGATTTTGTACCCATCCTTGAGTAAGTTGAATGGACCATAGGTCCATTCCTCTTTTCTCCCATACCTGCCAGAAGTTTAACAGCCTGGCACCTACCGCTGCCTGAAGGGGGATTCTGGTCCTCTTCTTCCCTGCCTGGAGCCACTCCTTGTTGTTCTTTATCTTCTACCCGGTCTGGAGGAACCTCTACCTGAGGATTTTCCACGAAAGGGCTGAGATCCCTCACAGAAGCCTCAGCCTTACTCTTTTAGTCATGAAAGTCGTTGGTAAGATTTTTCTTTGCTGTCTTCGATATAAGATCTTGTGTGGTTTTCTGAGCTAAGGAAAGAAATGTCTTTAACCAAGTCTTGAGGGAAGAGGTGAGATGAAAAGCGGGCAAAAGAAGTTCCATTTTTGACTGGATGTGACCCCATTAGCTAGGAAAGAGCAAAGATGGGTCCTTTTCTTCAAGATTCCTGCTGAGAAAAGAGCCGCTAGTTCATTGGCACCATCTCTGATTCCTTTATCCATACAGGACATAAGATGAACAAATTCTTCTGTGTCCAGTGTTGAATAATCCCATCTTTCTTCCTAACGCTCCCAGGGTCCAGTCCAGAAAGTTAAAGACCTCAAAGGCCCTGAAAATTCCTTTGAGGAGGTGGTCCAACTCTGATGTTGACCAACAAAACTTCGTTCTCCCATGGCCACTCGGCGAGATGAAATCAACAAGATTAGAGAAGTCTCCCTGGGAAGAGGCAGGTATTCCAAGGCGAACGATTCTCCCAGTCTTGATACCAAACGCTCGATCTTGAAGCTAGTTTGGCTGGAGGAAAAGCAAAGGCTGTCTTTCCTGTTCTTTCTTTGAAAGCATCCATTCATTCATCATTTTGAGAGCTCCTTGGAAAAGGGACAAAACCATCTTCATAATTTTCTTGGAAAGGCGCCTTCCCAAGAGTAAATTCTGAAGGTGGGCAAGGAGGAGAATTTGGAATAAAGTTTTCAGGGAAACCTCATCCAAAAAGTTTCCGTTAAGTTTTTTGAAGTCTGATGAAAGTTGAAGGCCTTTACTATCTTCTTCTTCGAAACTTGTTCGATCAGATCCACAGGAGACTGAGGGATATCATCAATCTCTTCTTCTGATTGGCCAAAAACCCTGGCGTCCTTCTTTGAAGTATCACCTGAGGAAGGCGCCTGGTGTCCTTTCTGGAAGAGTCGTCTGATGCCTGGTGCATCTTTTAGAGGAAAGGTGCCAGGATCCTGACGCCCAGATTCCTGATTCTGATGGCTAGGAAAAACCAGCGTTTTGGATCTTCCACGTCCTGGATTCCAACATCTTTGACGCCTGGCGTCCAATGCCATGACACTTGTGCGTCTTGGCTGTCCAGTTTTTCTGACAATCATTGTACCGTCCAACCTAAAGGTGCTTGAGAACTGCCTTGAAAACATCTGTCAAAAGCTTCCTCAACTGCGTAAAATGATTGAGGTTTCTTGAAAGGCTTGAGTTCCATTATTTACGCTGTCCCGCGCTTGAAGTCATCTGAGAGCCGCGACATCGGTCAAAAAGTTTCCTTGGAGTAATGTACAGATGTGGATCCTGCTTCTTATCTGCAGGCTGAAAGACTTGCATCAGAGAAGAAAGTTTCTGTTGCATATTTCCTGAATTAGACTGATCTTAATCGCGGAGCTACCTGTTGCTGGGGATCAGGCTGGGTAAGCGCAATACGTGAAATATTTAATTCATTTTCATCTAGAATGGAATGTTGGGGTTCAGTTTCAGACGCCTGACCGGTCCGAAAAAGGAGGAGGTCATCAGCGAAAGCAGAATGCGCCCACCACACTCTTGCGCCTGCTTTTCACTGACAGAACAGGACTGGCGTCCAGCTCTTAGCAGAACGCTCTGGGCTGCTCCAGTGACTACATCCCGGCTGTCCAGTGGTGTCAAACCTGGAGCGATTGATAGTCTCGCTATGACGTTCCTAAAGGAAGTTTCCTCTTGAGAGGTCTGCGAACTCCATAACGCCAGTCCCTTCTGGGAACAGCGTCCTCCGACGTAGATGAAAACACTTTAACCTCGCCTTTCCTATGGCGAGGGTGAGCGTCCTGGGAAGCGTCAACAGGTACGCTCGAGGGGACGACTGCTCGGTAGCTAAAGCCTCTCGCCTCCCTTTGCCTGTCGACTTTCCTTCTCCCAGGGGTTGGTGAGCTTGGAAGAGGTCTAGGACTAGGAGCACGACAGGACCGAGCTGGTCGCACCCTCCACTGCATTTGCACTAACAACGGCATTAACACTTGAATTTTTAGATCTCTGACATTTCGACCACAAATTATCCCTGTCATCTGAGAGGGATTTTACCTTTTGTCCCAGGGCCTGAATGGCCGCCATCATATCCTTAAGTGTTGGGTCTTTACCTCAGTTTCAGTGGGGGTTCTGAAACTACCACTACTGGAGAAGGATCAATAGGATTGTTAGCAAGGGGCAAAGAATTAAATTCCTGGTTATCTCTAGAAGAAGAGCGAGACATTTACTACTCTTGGCTCTTCTGATCCGGTCCCTTTCAAGCTTTTAGAAACATAGAAACTTATAATCAATCCATTCCTGTTCTGATAAACCAAAACATTCATCACATCTATTCCAACTCACAATTTTTCCCTCTGCATTTTTCACACATACTGAGTGGGGATCCAAGGAGACTTTAGCAAGCTGGGTTTACATCCCCTCACACACATTCTCACACTCGATGAAGAGTCAGACATCTTGTAAGAAAATCCCAAAAATCCAAAGCGAGCAAAGGTCAAAATCCAAAGTGTAACTTCACCAAAAAATCCAAAAAGTTGCAAAAAAACAAAGGTGCTTCACCAAAACTCTGCGAAAATTCCAAACGATGTTACGATGCAAGGTATGGCGGCAGGGAAGATCTGAGGAATAGTTGGAATGGTTCCAGGTACCTGGGTAGAGGCGCACAGGTGGTTCACCTGACTACTGATCGGCGATTGCCGCGAGTTTTTGAAATTCTGCCGTGGCGTCAGGGACTTAAGCTATATATATAACTACCAGGTAAGTTAGATGTTTAAAAATTTACCTTCAATATAATAAAAGGTACAAAGCAGTTTCTCAAAGTACATAAGCCAATCAAATACGTGAAAGAACCTTTGACATTTTGACAAAGATATTCAACGAGGGTTTCTAAAACCAAAAACATAAGGTTAACTTTGTCTCTTCTAGGATTAACCTTTGGCAAAGATATCTAGGTTTTCTAAAATCATGAAATAAAAGGTTAACTTTGCCTTCTCCAGGGTTAACCTTTGACAGAGACATTCAAGATTTTTGAAACCACAAAATAAAACAAAAGCTTAACTTGCCTCTTCCAGGCTTAACCCTTCACAAGGGCATCTAGGTTTTCCAAAACCACAAAAACAAAAAGTTAACTTTGCCTTCTCCAGGCTTAACCTTTGAAAATGACATTCTAGTTTCTAAAAGCACAAAATAAAATGTTATTTTTGCCTCCTCCAAGCTTGTCCTTTGACACATGTTCTAGGTTCTAAAATCACAAAATAAAAGGATAACTACCTCTTTCAGGCTTAACCTATCTAAGTAAGTTTTAAATGTCCCAACATGACAGAGAATTGTTTCTTTTTCTTCCCCACCAGAGGTTAAATGGAATTCTTACAGTTCTCTGAAAAGTTAGCCTTAATATCATTCTCAGCTATAATGCAAAAAGATAAATAGCATTCTCTTACAACAGCCTGAAGGAGAGTGTGTTTGCAATAAATTTACTTTTTAACTGTTGATAGTGCTAAATAAAAGTTTTCATATTACTGTAAACAATTCAATAGAATTCATTCCAGAGGCTTAAAAGAATCTGCTGATAAATTTTTTACCTGCATCTAAATCCAGAGAGAGATTGATATAATACCGAATTGAAGGAGCTTCCACCTCAAGTGATTTCAAAGCCTTAAGGTACTGATCATCAGTCAGACCTAATAGCACATCACGCAATTCCAAGGAGAGTATGGAACGATAAGCTTGAAAGCTGACAGCAAAAAAGTCTTACTATATCCAAAAAGCAGAGAAACTTTGATGTCTCCAAGGTTCCAGGTGCTGAAAATTCCTCTAGAAAGGCACCCTGAGCAATACACAAACTGCTGCTTCTGAGCTTCTGACAAAAGGCCATGGTTGTTCTCCACTTGGTTAAGGAAAGAACCCATGATACCTTTTAAAATCCCCTATAGGGAGGAGACAGTCAAGCATCTCCAAGCAGTTAAGTGTGAGATGCAGAAGTTAGTGGAAGTGCATGAAATTTTGTAGTCTGAGTTGATTTCCCCTTAACAGAAGAATAAGAGATACATCAACCAAGAGAGCTAGTAAGTTTGAAAACCATTTGCTCTGAGGCTACTAGGGCACTACAGGAGTCACTGAGCAATTCTTGAACATGAAATTTGCTCAATACAGTACAGTACTTCCTTAGAGTAGACTGAGGGGAAAGGCCTATGAGTATGAGTCAGGCCAAACTTAAAGAAACACATCCAATGTTCAAGCCTGAGCCCTCAAAGGAGTAGTAATTGACTGGCTGTTCCTGTACATCTGCACGCTAATAAGTCTACGTTGAGTGACCCTCTAAACCCACAGCAAATGTCGAACTTGCAGATGTAATGGCCATTCTGTGAGAAGTTTTGTTCTTCTGGAACCCCAATCACGAAAAACACTGTCCTTCCACAGAATGAATTATCAAACCATTACCATATTGATCATTTCACTCAAGGAAGCAAACTTTCAATGAGTTTTTCTGACCAGGGATACAGATATTAGGCATCTCCGATGGACTTTCCACTGCCCTGACATCTAGTAAGCTTTACCAGGTGTAGTGTTGATCGATGTTGTGTGAAGTGTAACGACACGTCAAATTCTTTTTGTGTTATGGACAGAGGGGAAAAAACAAAAACCAAAGGCATAAGAATAATAAAATGGTCAACTCTTAGTTTCAGCGTCCTCCTACAGAAATTGGCGACAATGATGGTCCTGGATTACTTACAAATTTAATGAACATTAGCTGTAAGTTATGATCTCTTATGTTGTGACTGTATTGTAACTAAGCCTGATTATTCTGAAAAAATCCCCAGTGAGGCCATGTTGCTTAACAAAGAAAGCCCTTACAATGATATAAGGCTTCCTACAGGGCTAAAATTCTTCAAGAAGCAAGTGCCTATTCATCTTCTGACAGACAAGCCTGCAAATTCGAGTATCATCCCCACATCACTAGATGAGAATCAGGAGGAGTTAGGGAAGTCAACTGAAAATCATACTGCACAGAGACTGAGCCAGGTGAAGCAACAGATCCTTGGCCTTTGGCATACTGTCAAGAGTTGGCCAACATGAACTAGCTGACTTTAGAGGAAATCTTGCTCCTAAAAATCGACCCAATCCACCTATGGGCAACAAATTCAGTGTGAATACTCACAGAGGCATTGTATACAAGCCCAAACAATGCAGCTCGAAAAAGCAATACCTACTCTTTAAATACATTTCAAAGGAACTTAGGTGATTGAGGATGTACAGTATGAGAAAAATGTTTCTGCATGTCCACCAAATCACATGATCGTTCTTTTGACAAAACACCTGACCATTCTTTTGGGAAGTCACTAAAACCATGCTGAAATAACAAAGCATGGGGGAAGACACATAAGAGAGTCATTCAATCTCAATGTGTCCAACAATGGTCATAATCTCCTGTTGCTAACGGAGCTAGGAAAAAGTAAAGATGTCAAATCCCAGTTAATTACTGCCTGGTCCATTTTTTCCTCTCTAATTGCAACTTCCTACTAAAGAAAGAGTGACTTCTGCTGGAGAAGACAGAGGAACAGCTATAGGAGACTAGACCAGCTGTCGCCTGGAGATATGAGGAGACAGCTGTCTCCTAGTGACACCTGGTGACAGGAGACGACAGCAGCTGAGCACCCGTATCACATCCACGGTAACTGATGAAAGGCAGACAGGAAAATGCTTCACTGAAAGCCAGGAGAATGCAGTCAACCGACTCAGCTGAGTGAAAGAAAATGAGGCGCCAAAGAAAATGGGAAAGTTTGGAGGTGGAGGCAGAGGAGTTAAAAATGACCCTTCCACAACGTCCAGTTAAAGTGAGTCAACAGACTGAAAAGAGCATTCCCCATATAACACATCCTTAGAAAGCTATGTAGCTAAAATGACAAATTTTTAAGTAACATGCAAACCTGAGGTCTTTACAAATGGGATTAACTTTCAGTGAGCTGGAAGTCTGGCCGGTATCTCTTTAAACTTTTGCAAGGTTGGTTATGTAACAGTTACACGATGGTAGGGGCAGAAAACATACACACCCAGTCGGTATACTGTACATTCAGCTCTATGCAGTTTATCTTTTGGGATAGGTAAGAGAATGAGGGGTGGTAAGAGGTGGCCCTTAACATACAGGCCTGAGGTTTGTATGTTAGGAAAAATACAAATTACTTGAAAAATTTGTCATTTGTTGCTACACAAATACAAACCCTCAGTCTTTGCATATGGGGGAGACTTACTTCTGGAGGGAGGCTTCCAAATAAATCTCTGAACTGACTGGTAGGAAGGTTCACCTGGGTACTCATTCCTGATCATGAAAGAGCAAAGGAAGGAGACCATACCTCTGATCTATTGAACAAGAGTGATGTTCAATTGTCACACTTCTGTGCATTTCGAATTAAAGTTGAATGTATTATCCTTGATTTGAAAAGGTCTGGATGAACAATTGTTGAAGACTATAAAGCTAAGAATAACTGTTCATCCCATAAATGTCGGAGACCATAAAGCTAAGAATAACCACCAACTGGTTTGCTCATAGTCAGTCCCTCTCTCCCCTTGCTAGAGAGAAGTAAAGATTTGCATCTATTAATTCAAATAGTTAGATTATAGATAGGATACTCAGTCATCTAGATCAACTGCATGCACGCCAGTCCAGCAAGTGATGGCTTGTTCACTGTTCCTCTGTCCACTGGAAGAGGAAGGAAGACAGGAGAAAAGACAGAAGTCACACACACACACACCTAAATCAAAGCAGCCTAGAACACCTTAGGAAAGATGCAACCTGTCCCTCAAAGAGCTGGGTGAAGTAAATAACTTGTTGAGCATCCACCATAGGACCCAAGGAAAAGGAGTCCAAGGACCTATGGGCAATGTCCCAAGGTAAAAGGAGATGAAAGTGATCTGAACAATTGTATTCCTTGATAAAAGTACTCGACCGACATGTTCGTTTTTAAATGCGATGGACAGAACCGATGCCCTGGCCTCGAAAATCATCTGAATCACCAAATGTACTGATGTCCCCAAGAATTTCTGGGCACAGCAGCTCATTTGATCATCTCACTAGCCAGAGAAAATCACAATTTTTAAACAAAGTAAATTGTATTTTTCCTAACTATACAAACCTAAGGTCCTTTACATTAGGAATTACTTTCAAACAAGGGCTGGAATAAGCCGTTAAACTCTTGAGCAAGGTGGTTAGGTAAACTTTTGCCAGGTAGGCGGGAATACCCGCCTGCCCGGATATAAACATTCCAGTTTGCCTTTCGGTCCAGGTTCAGACTGAGGGGTGGCATGAGGTGGGCATAGTAGAATGATTTAAAGGACCTTAGGTATGTAAAGTTAGGAAAAATACAATTCACTTTCAAAAATTGTGATTTGTTCCGACATGATATACAAGTAAATCAGTCCTTTACATTAGGAAGACTCACTGGTTGGAGGGAGGAATCTGGGTGAGTCTCCTGAACTGACTGGAGTTCTGCACACCTGGCTACTCCTCCTGGTCAAAAAGAGCTAAAGAGTACCATGCCTCTGACATATTGCCTCGGAGTCAGGAACTGCAAGATCAAATGTCAGATATTGACCTCCTGAATGAGTGAGGAAACGTAACTCCTAGAAATAGGCTGGAAGGATCTAGAGTCAGAGGCAGTGAGGGAAAGCCAAGATAGGGTTCCCTTATTGCCAGTCTCTCCTTCTCCCCTTGCTAGAGGAAGGAGCGGAATTGCTTCAATGATTCTATACTTTTTTTTTTTTTCGTTAGTTTAACCCAGACCACTGAGTTAATATCAACTCTCCTAGGATTCTATAAAAAAATAGAATGGGTGCTCGATGTTTAGTCTTACTGCATCAGTGCCAGTTCCAGCAGCTACTGGTTGAGTCCTATTCTCATAAAAGAAAGGAGGAGAAGTTGGAACGGGGAAGGAGGAGGAAGAGAGGCCAGTCACTCTCGGAATCCTTCTCACTTCCAGAACCAACGCCTTAGGCGAGATGATACTCGTCCTCTTGAAGGAGCCGGGTAAGACAACACAACTTGTTGAGCAGCCACCACAGAGCCAAGGAAAAAGGGTTCCAAGGGCCTGTGGGCAAGACTGAAGGAAGAAGGCAAGAATGTGGTCTAAGAGACCACAACTTGCTTCCAGACCAACAGAAACTTCCGGAATGCGAGGGATGGACCAAGTCATCGACCGTGAGCTCGGGTGGAAGGTACTGGTATCGTCGTCGTCAGCTGCCTGGAGTACCTCCTTTGATCCTTCACAAAGTCAAAGGAAGATGTGTCCTTAGACATTTCTTCCTTGGGGAAGACAGTACTAGTGCAAAAAAATGTTGACAACACCCAGGTTAGGAATGTCATGAGCCTTCGGAAAGTACCACAGCTCCCTAATAGGACAAAGTAACGAATGATCTGGATCATCGACACAAAGTCCAAGGAGGAGGGGAACAAGAAGGACTCGAACCCGACAGTAGATGCCAATGGATTCGAGTCCACCTATGACATCCGAGGAGGAGTAAAGGTATGATCCCCATCCCTGTTCTTCCATCTTCTACACCAAGGCCAGGGTAAGATGGGAGATGGTCCTAAAAAGAGAGCATATCTCTATCCGACAAAAGAAAAAAGGCACATGCAGAGCACGGACAGGAACCCTAAAAATGAGAGTCATATGCCACCCAGGAACAGTTCCTGGGACAGCACAACTGAAGAAGCTTCTCATCCGTAGCATTTAATCTCGACTGAGGAGACGAAGGCCATTTCAGATAGAAGACTAGGTCGCAGAGGGCCTACGTTCTTCACAAATGAAATGGAGAGAAGCAACCCTCGGCGGAGAAGACGAGGAAGTCCAGACTTGAGAGTGACTCTGACCCGAGAAGAAGTTCCAACAACGACACCACCAGCGAAGAGCGGATCCAGTCCCTGGGACAGTGTTGCAGAGGACTTCAAGGGATATCCAGCTATATCCGTTGCCGCTGTGCAGAAAGCCTGTGCTTGCAAGGAAAGCTGGAAAGTCTCCCAGTCCTGAACACACAGGGATGTACTGCCTCAAGAACTGCTTCTTGTGTAGCTGCTACAGGAGGTTGGGTCAAGAGTAATTCTTCTCGATGCCTTGGCAATCAGGTTAGATGAGGCGAAGTCTTCAAGTATTTGTCTGTAACTCAGGGTGAGCAATGTTTTACAACCCTTAAAATGGACACATACGGAGGGAAAAAACGTACATTATCTAAGTTTTACCACCAAAAGACAGCATGCCTCACCGGAGTGGCACCTGGTCTGGTATGAACAGAGAAAAAACTACCAACTTGTGTGCAGGGAGGCAACAAAAAAACAGGGTTTTTTCAGAAAAGCAGTCTCTACATGAATCTTCGTGAAGAAAAGTGAACAGCATGTTCCGTCACTCAAGGTTAAGGCCAGGCTTTAAAAATAGATACATCCCCACCAGGAATGCATCTGGTTAACTGAGCTGTCCAAAGTGTGCAATAGAACAACATTCAAGTACCTGCAATGTCGAGATGAAACAGGAGGAAAAACGATTGCCTCTTGTGTGTCGACAAATGCCACTACTGTGGTTTGTTGTTCAACGAAACCAGTGAGTTAGTGTTTAAAACCCATCCTGAATTTACTAGCCAAAAGGCTTGAGCCCAGGACGGTGATGAGAAGGTACAAACTCGTCCTTGGTCACACAACTTCAAGACAAGGTCTTACCAGGTTCTATTCCTCAATCTATGAATCGTGATGGCTGAAGTAGACACAAGATGTGAGGGAATATGCAAGCATATTCGAAGTTCCTTCAATCAAGCATTGTTAACTCTTTTCCTGTATTGAATTAGGAAAGGACAGGGGTGTGGCAGCTAACTTCCATTCTCCACCAATTTCTTCTGCAAGATGACATAAGTCAGTCCAATTAGCTGAAGCTGGGCTGACATTTCCCTAATCGGGAGCACGGGGAGGAGGCGGGATGGAAGTTAGATGGAAAGAATTGCGATCGATGGATGGATGGATGGATGTATGATATTTAGGGCAAAAGCCCAGGCACTGGGGCCAACAGGGCCATTCAGCGCCGTAATGGAAAGAAAATAAATTATGTTAAAGTTATGAATTCATGAAGGAAATGATTAATAAATAAAATGAAGTGATGTGACCAATAAATAAGGGTATGAAGTTTAATGAATGATGTGCTATATACAAAAAAAAAAAAAATTAATGTCATTAAAATTCTACGTGATGTAATAAATTAAATAAAATTAAATATCGTTAAAAATTTTAATACACTTTAAAAAAGAGATGATAGCAGAAATATCTGCTTCATCTCCCAAAATATCAGACAGGGATTTACCCTGAAAATATCTCTCTCTTTGGTTAAAATATCTGGGGCAGACCACCAGAATGTGCTCCACTGTTAGTGTCTCGTCACAGTAAGCACACTCTGGAGGGCTGCTTCCTTCTAAAATAAACTGATGGGTTAGACGAGTGTGCCCAATCCTTAATCTCGTTAAAATAACCTCTGTTCGTCTGTCAAGCTGGAATGACGAAGACCACGGTAGTACATTATCCCTAATATTTCTATATTTCTTATTATTGGCAAGAAGGGGAGAAGTCCACCTTTCTTGCCATTTACTTAAAACATAAGATCTAATGGGACCTTTTAGATCTGTATGAGGCACTTTTCTAAAAGAGGTTTCTGATAAAATACTAGCAGCTTTTCGCTTCCCTGTCTGCCATCTCGTTTCCTTGAATCCCCACGTGAGAAGGGACCCAACAGAAAGAGACTGATTTACGTCGACAATATATGAAAAAGCCACTCCTGAACTTTTTCAATTAATGGATGAAAGCTATTAAATTTTTAATAGCTTCTAAGGTGCTTCTAGAGTCTGAGTATATGACAAAATTAGAGTCACTACTTTGAAAAACTAAATCTAGGGCAGACACTACGGCTGTTAATTCGGCAGTAAATATTGATGCAGAGTCAGGCAATTTAGCTGTGCACGCTGTATCACCAAGGATAACAGCGCAACCAACACCACTATCTGACTTAGATCCATCTGTATAAATTTTTGTAAAATTAGTATGGGTAACATCGTGCTCTAAGAATTTTCCCCTAATCTCTTCTACAGTGCAGTCCTTTTTGTTAAACAGTTTCTTACATATTGATGCTTCTGGGATAAGCCATGGAGGATTTACAGGATATTCTACTTCCAGGACTTTCTGGGATTTAAGGTGATTATTCCTAACATCCTCATTCAGTCGAATTTGGAATGGTTTAGAAGCTCTTGTACCAGAAAAACTTCGAGAGTCTGTTTCCTTTAGTGCTTGAAAGGAGGGATTTTTGGGAGCACTTTTCATTCTAGCCATGTATCGCAACCCTAGCTCTTGCCTTCTTAGATCAAGGGGTAAATGATCTGTGTCGACATAAATGCTTTCAACAGGCGAAGTTCTAAAAGCCCTGAGCATATTCTCAACCCCATGTTGTGTACAACATCCAGTTCCTTTAGCTTGGTTTTACAGGCTGAGGAATAAATCTGACAGCCATAGTCTAACTTAGATCGACACAGAGAGTCATATAGCCTCAGAAGGGATTTCTTATCAGCCCCCAACTAAATCCAGAGACAACCTTTAAAATATTCATAGATTGTTTAACATTAAACTTTAGGGCATTTATGTGGCTAGCCCATGTTAATTTATGGTCAATAGTCATCCCCAGAAATTTAACTTCACTCGTGAAGGAAGGATGGACCCTTTTTAAACTAAGTGTGGGAACCTCTTCCACACGCCGGCACCTGGTGAATCTTACTGCAACTGTTTTGGAAGAGGAGAATTTGAAACCATTCTCATCAGCCCACTTAGTAATAGCATTAATAGACCTTTGCAAATGTTTACATACGGACAAGGAATCATATCCTGTGCAGTATATTGCAAGGTCATCGACAAAAAGCTTGAGCATTTAACAGGGGCGAGATTTTTTCAATCACGCTATTTATTGCCACTGAAAAAGTGTTACACTTAAAAACGCTTCCTTGGGGAACTCCTTCCTCCTGCATAAAAGGTTGGGAGAAGGAGTTTCCCACTCTTACCTTAAAAAGTCTGTCTGATAAAAAGGAATATATAAACCTGACCATTCTTCCACATATGCCCATCTTGTGCAATTGTTTCATGATGCCAATTCTCCAGGTAGTGTCATATGCTTTCTCCAAGTCAAAAATATGCCAATGGTCTGACACTTTTTGGCGAATCCTTGCTGGATTTGGTTGGTCAGCCTCAGCAAGGATCAAGGGTGGAGCGGCTTTTTTCTGAAACCAAATTGAAATGGCGATAGTAATCCTTTGGTCTCCAGGTGCCAAACCAGTCTAGTATTTATCATTTTCTCCATCAGCTTACATACACAGCTGGTAAGAGCTATTGGTCTATAGCTGGTGGCAGGGGAAGCATCTTTATTAGGCTTTTTAACTGGGACAATTATGGATATTTTCCAGTCCTTGGGTAAAATTCCAGTTTCCCATATTTTGTTTATAATCTTCAGTAAATATTTTTGGCATCATCTGGGAGGTGTTTCAGCATTTCATATATGATTGTATCCTCACCTGGAGCTGTGGATTCACTTGAGGAGAGCGCCTCACGAAGTTCTCTTAGGAAAATTTGTAGTTGTATGGTTCAGATTTTCCCGAATCAAACTTCAGACACATTTCAGAATTCCTAATTCTTTGAAATTCTGGAGAATAATTGTTAGGGCTGGAAACTTTAGAAAAGTGTTTTCCTAGCTCATTGCAACTTCAGTGGGCTCTGTGATTAGAGTGTCATTTATTTTTAACTTTGAGGGCAATGGTGACGCTACAAATTTTCCACTCAGTTTCCTTATTTTGCTCCACACCACTCTTAGTGGGGTCTTGGAGTTTATTCCATTAATATAGTAAAGCCAACATTCTCTTTTGGCTTTCTTATAAAAGCCTTCAGCTGTTTGGCTAAAGCACGTTTGTAGATTAATTTAGACTGAGGGGAGCCACTAGTTTTGTAACGTCTGTAGCATTTCCTAGTCACTTTTCTCAGAATACCACATGTCTTATTCCACCAGGGAACTGCAGGTCTACGAGGTTTGCCTTTTGTTTTTGGAATCGAGCTTTCAGCACTCTTCAAAGTAGATTCAATAAAGTAATCATAGGCATCTAGATGAGAATGAAAGGACTCAAACTCCCTACCTAGATTGACACCCTTACTAAATTTATCCCAGTCTGCGTCCTCTACCTTCCACTTAGGTAAAACTTCAGATGGAGCATTCAGAGCATATTTCAAATGGATCGGGTAGTGATCACTTCCATTTAAATCTTCATTAACAGACCAATTAAAATCAAGGTGGATACTAGTTGAAGAAATACTAAGGTCCAGTGCAGAGAAATGATTATCGTGAATGTTGTGGAAAGTCATTGACCCATTATTATACAGGGTAACATCATTCCTGTCAATAAGGTCTTCGATTAATTTCCTTTACTATCTAAAAACCGACTTCCCCAAAGGGGATTGTGGGCATTAAAATCACCTAGCAAAAGTAAAGGAGCTGGAAGTTGGTCAATTAACGACTGAATATCTCCAATGTTAAAATCAAGGTCTGGTGGAAGGTATAAGGAGCAGATTGTTATCCTCTTTTCCAAAATGACTGAAATAGCGATAGCTTGTAGTGTTGTATTTAATTGTATTGTGGAGTGCTGTAGAGATTTATTAATAATAATTGCAGCACCTCCATGGGCACGATCACCAATTGGGGATATGATTTAAATATTGAATAATTTAGTCCAGGATTATAAACAGAGTTGCTAACATTGTTTCCTGTAGGCATATAATCCCTGGATTAACTTCATGCATTAAAACTTTAAGGTCTTCATACGGGCTCTGAGACCTTTACAGTTCCACTGAAGAATATCGAGCAAGAATGCTAAGGTGGTAAAATGTGCTACTTCCCACTCCTTGGAGGGAAGTACTGTTCCTAAGGTGGAGTGGGAAATTCTCCTTTATAAGAGATTGTTTTCTTAATCCCTTTTCATCTGAATTGGTGTTCAGGGTCTTTGGTTGATCTTCATATTTTTTATTATGAACCTGATGTTCAGAATTATTGCTGTGGTTCTGTGCACCACTAATCCTATTTGTCTTAGGCGGCAAGACTGAATTGAACTCAGATGTTTTTGTTCTGAAACTACTTTTGGAACCACCTTTCTAGGAGGGAGATGTCTTCAAAACACTGAACCCATTTGAAGTTTTTATTATAAAATTATCATTATTTGGGGAACTATTTCTTGTGCGTTTCTTGGTAGTTGCAACCGTAGTTTTATTATTATTTTTGTTTGTGGCTGTGGCGATTGATGGCTCTGAACTAGCTCTATCTAATTGGGATTGTTCCTTTAGCTTATTTTGGTTTGAAGTATTTTCAGAATATTTTCCTGAATTATTGGCCGATTTTGCACCCTTATTTTTGGAGATGAATCGACAGCTGTGGATGTGGTGGAAGATAAATTTTCTGTGCTTTTGGAAGTACAATTTTTGCTACTGGACTTCAAAGCACTTGCCGACTTGGAAAGTTTCTCACCAGTTTGGAGATTTTCATTATTATTTATGGATCGAGAAATACCAGGTTTGTGATATCTTCCATCAGACACAGTTATTGGTGGCCTTACATTGTTGGAAGTTTTCATAAGTTTTATTACAGAAGCATACGTAGTGTTGGCACTTTTGTTTGCCCCCCATTACCGTGCGCTTTGCTTCACTAATGCTAATATGTTCATTATCTGCCACTGCCAACACGTCTTGTTCAAATTTATATCTGGGACAAGCCCTAGAGTTTGGTGTGTGATCACCATTGCAAAAGAAAACAGTATCGGGCTGCTTTGCAATCATCAAAATTATCGTGCTCTGCAGAGCACACAGGACATCTTTTATTGTTATCGACCAAAGAGTTTTGAATGTGGCCATATTCAAAGCATTTGCCAGACACTGTCTAGGACTTCTTTTATATTTTTAACCTGCATCCTCTCATGGCCAACAATGATGGTATCAGGTAGGTAATTGGAGGAGAAGGTTAAAAGGATAGCTGCATCACCACCCAGTTTTTACATGAGATACACAAGGAGGGCATCGATGGAGAATCTCCTCCTCTTTAAAAACATGCAGATCTTTTGAGTAAACTACTCCTTTCAGTGTATTAAAGAATCTGTGAGATGAAATAGATTCAATATTTCCACTTTCAGGAGGTTTAAAGTTAGCTAACAGAACTGCTTGAGTCTCATTTCCAGCTTTTATTAGAAGATTCTTTCCATACCGTTTCAAATTTCCAATGGGAATGGAACCAACCTTGCTCTCAATGCAGTCAGCAGCTTTTATCAAATTTTCCCTCCCTCCTTGTAGATAGCAACATGCCATAGAGGGGAGGAAGAGCTCTGGTACATGGGACTGGTCCATGTTCTTCAGCCTTTGGAACAAAGTCAAATGGCTCATCATTCAAGTTTTTCACTGAAAACACTTTCGTGCTGACAACTGAGTCATTTAGAATGTGGCCATGGAGTCTCTGTTGTGCCTCACTAGCTTCCAAGGGAGAGGAAAATTTGATAAAAGCACAAAATGACTGCTTATCTTTTCTAGAACTAATTTAATTCTTTCCACTTTGCCGAATTGCTTCACTACACTGTATAAACATTCGTAATCTAATGATAAGTTTACATTAGTGCAATAAAGGACCTATTGTTTGAATCAAATCCACCAGATTTATTAACACCTGGTGTCTCAGTGTTTGGTTCTGTCCAACAGCCAAGCCCGTATCCATGTTCATGCCAGAAGTCGTTGCCAGTGCCGTTAAGTCATCGGATCCAGGGGAGGGAGAACTAGAAGCCAAATCCATAAGTTTAAACCAGTCCACATGCAAAGGTCCAAAAGTGCACCCGACACCCAAGAGCCCCCGCACAGACCCGACAGCATATCAAAAAGGACAAACTGGGCAGCTCCACTGCTCAGCTTCCCCACCCAACACACTCCCAAAGCCCACGAAAGAGACCCCAAGCTGCCAAGCATGCACACATCAGACCACCACACACAAACTGGTTCATCCACCCACCCAAAACTGCTTGGTCATATCAAGAAAGTATCGTAGATCAGTCAGGTATTCGCATTCTCCACCAATGGCACAAGTGAGAGTTGACTCCCAACAGTCCACCCCATACCCTACCCTTTCAGGATAGCACCAGAAATGCTTGCAGTGGCCCAGGTATAAGCCAATCCGCCTGCTGGGAGTTCTGCCCCACTAATGGGGACTGACTCCCCACTCCACTACTGTGGGCTTCGGACAAAAGCCAGAGTCCCACCTCCAAAAACCAGCCCCCTGGATTCCGATGGGCTGATCCCCAGAGATGGTTCCGCCCACAAGATAGCAGTGGGAAAAATCCCATCACCATCTCTTAGGTCCAAACTATCTCGGGTGGCGACTCAACCACCACAACTCCCACAATTAGAGGAAATGCGAACCCCTTCCAAAAAAACGATCCTTCTCAGACTCACCTAAGCAGTAAAATTTTGCGAATGTGGAAATGTCCACCATTTAAACCAAAAACTATGTAGGATGACAGGTCAGGACCGGGCCCAAAGGCCAGGGTCCCTTAATCCCTCACCTCGTCAAGGATGGAACTCGAGGGGAAAGAATTGCCGAGACCTAAGGGAAATAGATACTTCTCCTGAAGGAATCCATTCCCAGGTCTCGGCAATGTTTTTCCAGTTCAGAGACTCGATAAATATCATTTCGTCCAGGCATCAGCAGTTGCAATCTTCTTCTGAGGCCTAGGACTTCTTAGCTAAGGAGTTGAGGGGGCTGGCTTGAACTCAAGGTCGAGTTGAGATGACTAAGACCTAACGTTCTTTGCCACTGTCCAAAGGACAAGTCAGTGGCCTGGTACAAACTTTGATTACCGAGGTATCTGGCAAATCTTTGAAAGAGAAAGGCAGAACCAAGTAAAGGTTTGTTCCTAAGGGTCGAGCCAACTCGGGACTTACAAAACTGGAGATCCGAATTGGGACAAAGTTCTTCTTCTTAGCACCAGAATTGCCCAAAAAAACTGCAGTCAGCAAGACCCTCCGAGGCAAGAAGAATTCATATTCTGTCGAGGCAGGGGTGGAAGCTTGGTGTCTCGACCTGAATTAACTCCTTTGAAGAAAAGAATTCATCAGGTCAGGGAACTGCAAGGGTTGCGAGTGATGAAGGTTATTCATTGGGGGAGCCGTGGTCCTGTCCCGGGGATCCTCGTGCCGATTTGTCGGCGCGAAGTTCTCCGAAAACACAGGGGCGATCGCAACTTGAAGAGGAAGACCCTCACTGTTTCGAAGCATGAAACTCCTGTACCTCTCCCTTGGAGGAGACCTTGACAGATCCCATGAAACCCTCCTCGGCCACCTGGTTCTTAACGAGAGAATCGGGGGCCGACACCCACAGCACGCCAGGCAGCCGAACTCTGAAGATAATTTCGTCGGAGCTCTCTCTGTCTGTCTCGCACCTCTCGGAACAACCAAGAGGAGAAGGGGTAAGATAAGCAGGAGAGGTGGACCGTGAGCGATAATCAACCGAAGGAGATTACTGCCACACGGGGGAAGAAGAGCACTTGTGCCGTGGCAAAGCGCTTTCCTGGGAAGAGCAAAAAGTTCACTCGAACGTAGCCAAGAACCTGAATTGGAAAAAACCAAGTAGGGCCGAGCCGATCATGTGAACGCGATCCAGCTGGTTGGTATGCGGCGGTCTGGGAGGCAGGCGGGGCGAGCCGAGCCAGTTTGGCAAGCCGAGTCAAGCCATGCCGAGCCAGTCTCGTAAGCGCGACCAGGGGCCAAGCCAAGCCGAGCCGATCGCACGAACACAATCGTAACTGGGCAGGCCGGACTCGTCTGCTGCGAACAACTGCTAATTTTCCCGAACTCTAAACGCCTTCGAGGCCCCTTGAGAAGAAGGTTCAAAGGGGAGTTCTGTGTCTGCTACCTTGCATGCTCGAACCCTAAAGTTCAAGACACAAGAATGAAGCCCGGCCGAGCAACCGAAGCAGCTGGTGGGCAGTAACGAGACACCTGGCGTCTCAGCACCCAGACACCCGGGCGTCTTGGCACCCAGACACCTGGGTGTCTCGGCACTTTCTCTCGTCAGGAGAGTGCTCGTGATCCATAGAATTCGAGCTACCCACGAGACTTCCAAAAATCGGGAGCGGCTGCTCTGTTTCCTAATAGATCGAAAGAGCCAAGCACAGAACCAGTCTTAGACACAGACTTCCAAGACTGGCAATGAGGGCGTGGCCTTGAGAGGCCGCACTCTCGCGGTCCCCGAAACTCAAGATCCCACATAAGAATGTGAAGAGGTTCCCGCCCGAGGGCGGGAAAAGCCAACAAGAAAAACTTGTCTCCCGGAAGAGAGTCAGGCCTTAAAAGTCCCGCAGGACTCCCGAAGGGAATCTCTTCCCTGCTTCTTCTGATGTTCGAACCGACATGATCGAGACACCAGACTGGGAACCCGACCGAGCACTGGCAAGCACTCGGGGAGCGCTTGCGGTGTTGGCAGGAAGAGGAGCTGAGACATCTGGGTGCCTCGGCCCTTTCTCTCGCACTGCTCCCGAACTGGGCCGAGGAAAATCTCTCCAGACCAGATCGGGATACTTGATATTCGACAGAATCTAGAGCACTCAGAGTGGCTCCCGAACAAGCGCCCGAAGCAGCCCCCGTCTTAGAGGCAGAACCTCCAGGACTGGGAACGGATCGCAAACCGAGGTCTGCGCGCCAGGCTTCTTCCAAACACAAAACCCAGGGCTATGCGATCGGTTTCCTAATGGGAAAGGTCAGGAAGAGCCAACGAGAGACCCACTGCCCCCTCGGAAGGCGGCAGTTCCTAGACGTCCAAGGGCATCAAGGGGAAGAAGCAGCCTTCCTCTCCTTCGGCCGACGGAGGTCTGTCCGATTCTCGGGACCCCCTTGGACCTCGGGAGAGGAAGGGAAGACACAGCAGAAGACGAAATCAAAGATAAGATGAAGAAGATGGCAGCTACTTCCACAAGGTGGCTTCCTTCACCTCCTACAGGATGGTGGACACGAAACATCGTAACCTCCAGGGCAGTCCGGCAGGAACACAATGGACGCGGCCCAGGACACCACCACCAGGAGAAGCAGCAGGCATGATCAGGACTTCCCCTTCACGCCGACATCATCTACAAGATGGCGGACATCGTAACCTCCAGGGCAGCTGGCAGGAACACAACGGAAATGGCCCCGGGCACAAGCAATAGGAGAAGTACCGGGCACGATCAGGACAGCCGATGCAGGAGCTACGTTAGCGGTTCGGAAGGCAGGAGCTACTGCAACGGACAGAAATGTCACATGAAAGTCACCAGCAGCGACAGGAACTATCAGGGCGGCTGCGGCAGGAGACCAGGAAGAGCAGCCCAGAGACTGTCGTCGAGTTGACAAGAGCATAACACAGGGAACAGCAGGAGGCAGTGCAACAGCATACATGAAGACCAGAAATGACAGCGATCGATCCACATCGGCAGGAACAGAGTCAGAATGATCCTGACGTGGAAATATGTCATCTAACCAGGTATTGTGGTCGATCCCGAAGCAACATTGAATGAACGTCGAGACTGCTTCATGTGAGATATTCTTTGATATATCCAGCCAACTACTGCTGTGTCTGCGATGCTCACTGTCAACCTGAAAGAAAAGCAAAGATGATTAGTAGAGGGAGACTCCTCTCACTACAAGGGGAACTGCCCTACGCAGCGGGAGGAGGTACGCTACAAGAGGTCGCCCGATCGCTCCCCACCCCTAGTCTTCGCCCGACGAGCAAGCGAAGAGGGCCAAGGTGAGAGATCTACTAAAGGGGAGAAGGAAGAACCTACGGGAAGAGGAAAAAGGACGGAGGGGAGGCCACCAAGGGCGCCGTGGAAGCAGAACTTACCAACAACGGCAGCAACCTCCTACCCGGCCCCCAGTTCTCCAAGCGCAGGCGGCGAGCAACACTCAGCATGAGTAGAAAGGAATTAGTGATGCCCCTTATACAAGAAGGGCGGAAGCCCAAGAAGGGAACGAACTCTTACGTCCCGATGAATGTAGGAGAGTGAAGATATTACGTCCCAAACTATATCTCCGAATGTACAGGGACGCCTTCTGTATTTACGTAAAGGGCTGCTGGAAGAGAAGCATTATCACTCGGTTACGCTTCCCCAATAACGCCCTTGGCCGTCAAACCCAAGACACAGCGCAGGGAACGATGGCTTATGCAAGGTTATTACAAATCGTGGGTTTTTATTAATAAATATCAAATACACGTATAAATGAATAAAAATACAGAAAGATCCCACCAGGATAATAAGAGCTAAACGACAGTCAGGCAGGGAGAACGAAAACATGTCAGCAACGCATGACGGCTGAAAGCAAACTGGAATGTTTACATCCGGGCAGGCAGGTATTCCCGCCTACCTGGCAGTAGTTACTGCCTAACCACCTTGCTCAGGAATTTAACAGCTGTTTCCAGCCTACGCCTGAAAGTAATTCCTAATGTAAAGGACCAACGGTTTGTATATCGTGTCAGAACAAATCGAAGTTAAGATGAAGAAGATGGCGGCTACTTCCACAGGGCGACTTCCTTCACCTCCACTCCGACATCTTCTACAGGATGGTGGACACGAAACATTGTAACCTCCAGGGTAGTCAGGCAGGAACACAACAGAGGCTGCCCAGGACACCACCACCAGGAGAAGCTGCAGGCATGATCAGGACAGTTGATGCAGGAGGTACGGCAGCGTATCGGAAGGCAGGAGCTACTGCAACAGACAGGAACATCACTCCCACAGGGCGACCCTTCATCTTCACGCCGACATCTTCTACAGGATGGCAGACATCGTAACCTCCTGGGCAGCTGGCAGGAATACAATGGAAGCAGCCCCGGCACGACCGCCAGGAGAAGCGGAAGGCATGATCAGGACAGCCGATGCAGGAACTACGGCAAGGTTCGGAAGGCAGGAGCTACTGCAAAGGCCAGAAGCGTCACTTCAACAAGGCGACTTCCTTCACTTTCACACCGACATCTTCTACAGGATGGTGGACATTGTAATCTCCAGGGCAGCTGGCAGGAACACATTGGAAGTGGCCCCAGGCACGACCACTACAAGAAGCAGTGGGCACGATCAGGACAGCCGATGCAGGAGCTACGGAAGCTATTCAAAAGGCAGGAGCTACTGCAACAGACAGAAATGTCACATGAAAGTCACAAGCAGCAACAGGAACGATCAGGGTGGCTGCGGCAGGAGACCAGGAAGAGCAGCCCACAGACTGTCGTCGAGTTAACAAGAGCATCATACAGGGAACAGTAGGAGCATATGGACCACAGATATGCCAGGGCAGTGCAACAGCATACATGAAGACCAGCAATGACAGCGATCGATCGGCATCAGCGGGAACAGAGTCAGAACGATCCCGACGTGGAAATATGTCATCTAACCAGGTACTGTGGTCGATCACGAAGCAACACTAAATGAACCTGTCAACCTGAAAGAAAAAGCAAAGATGATTAGTAGAGGAAGACTCCTCTCGCTACAAGGGGAACTGCCCTACGCAGCGAGAAGAGCTACTCTAGAAGAGGTCACCCGACCGCTCGCCCCGACTCCTGCAGTCTTCGCCCGACGAACGAGTGAAGAGGGCGAAGGAGAGAGATCTACTGAAGGGGAGAAGGAAGAACCTATGGGAAGAGAAAAAGAACGGAGGGGAGGCCACCAAGGACGCCGTGGAAGCGGAACTTACAGACAACACCCGCAACCTCCCACCCGCCCGGTAGATCTCCCAGCGCAGGCGGCGAAGCAACACTCAGCATAAGTAGGAAGGAAATAGTGATGCCCCTTATACACGGAGGGCGGGAGTCCAAGAAGGAAAGCGAACTCTTACATCACGATCAATGTAGGGGACCGAAGATATTACGTCCCAAGCTAATATCTCCGAATGTACAGGGGAACGCCTTCAGTATCAACATCAAGGGCTACTGGAAGAGAAGCATTACCACTCGGTTACCCTTCTCAATTACGCCCTTGGCCATCAAACCCAAAACACAGCGCAGGGAAACGACGGCTATTGCAAGGTTATAACAAATCGTGGGTTTGTATTAATAGATATCAAACACATGTAATATTTACACAAAAATACATTAAGATCCCACCGAGATAATAAGAGCTTAATCACAGTCAGGCAGAGAGAACCGAAAACACATCTGCAACGCATGACAGCCGAAAGCAAACTGGAATATTTACATCCGGGCAGGTGGGTATTCCCGCCTACCTGGCGGTAGTTACTGCCTAACCACCTTGCTCAAGAGCTGAACAGCCATTTCCAGCCTACGCTGAAAGTAATTCCTAGTGTAAAGGACCGAGGGTTTGTATATCGTGTTGGAACAATCAGGAGCGGCTGCTTTCAGCTTCCTAAGAATTCAAAAAGAGCCAGGCATGGAACCCGTCTTAGACGCAGACTTCCAGGACTGGCAACGAGGAAACGGTCCTGAGAGGCGGCACTTTTGCAGCCCCCAAAACGCCAGACCCCACAGGAGAATGCGAACTGGTTCCCACCTGATGGCGGGAAGAGCCAATGAGAAAAACTTGTCTCCCGGAACAGAGTCAGTCCCTTAGAAGTCCCACAGGACTCCCGAAGAGAATCTCTTCCCTGCTTCTTCTGGTGTTTAAACTGACAGGATTGAGACACCACACCGGGAACCCGACCGAGCACTAGTAAGCACTCGGGGAGTGCTTGTGGTGCTGGCAGGAAGAGCCGAGACACCTGGGTGCCTTGGCCCTTTCTCTCACACTGCTCCCGAACTGGGCCGAGGAAAATCTCTCCAGACCAGATCGGGATACTCAATATTCCATAGAATTTCGAGCACTTGGAATGGCTCGCGAACGAGCACCCGCAGCAGCCCACGTCTTAGAGGAGGAACCTCCAGGACTGGGAACGGGATCGCAAACCGAGGTCTGTGCACCAGCAGCTTCCGAATCACAAAACCCAGGGCTATGCAAATCGGTTTCCTAACCTGAAGGTTGGGAAGAGCCAACGAGAGACCACTGCCTTCTCAGAAGGAGGCAGTCCTTAGACATCCAAGGGCATCAAGGGTAAAGAAGCGGCCTTCCTCTCCTTCGGCCGACAGAGGTCTCCAGATTCCGGGATCCCCTTGGACCTTGGGAGACGAAGGGAAGAGGCAGCAGAAGACGAAATCGAAGATGAGTTGAAGAAGACGGCGGCTACTTCCACAGGGCGACTTCCTTCACCTTTACGCCGACATCTTTTACAGGATGGTGGACACGAAACATCGTAACCTCCAGGGCAGCTAGGCAGGAACACAACGGAAGCGGCCCAGGACACGACCACCAGGAGAAGCAGCAGGCACAATCAGGACAACCAATGCAGGAGCTACGGCAGCGGTTCGGAAGGCAGGAGCTACCGCAATAGCCAGGAACATCATTTCCACAGGGCAACTTCCTTCACCTTCACTCAGACAACTTCTACAGGATGGCAGACATTGTAATCTCCAGGGCAGCTAGGCAGGAACACAACGGAAGTGGCCCCGGGCACGACCACCCACCAGGAGAAGCAACAGGCATGATCAGGACAGCCGATGCAGGAGCTAAGGAAGCAGTTCAGAAGGCAGGAACTACAGCAACGGCCAGGAACATCACATGAAAGTCACAAGCAGCGACAGGAATGATCTGGATGGTTGCAGCAGGAGACCAGGAAGAGCTGCCCAGAGACTGTCGTCTAGTTAACAGGAGCATAACACAGGAAACAGCAGGAGCAGATGGACCACAGATACGCCAAAGGCAGTGCCAGGCATACATGAAGGCCAGCAATGACAGCGATCCATCCACATCGGTGGGAACAGTGTCGGAACGATCCCGACGTGGAACTGTCATTCCAACCAGGTACTGTGGTCGGTCCCGAAGCAACAATGAATGAACGTCGGGACTCCATCATGCAAGATGTCCCCTGGGATATCCAGCCAACTACTGCTGTGTCTGCGATGCTCACTGTCAACCTGAAAGAAAAAGCAAAGATGATTAGTAGAGGGAGACTCCTCTCGCTACGAGGGGAACTGCCCCATGCAGTGAGAGGAGACCCCTAGATGTGGTCGCCTAACTGCCCATTGGTCCCCCTAGTCGCGGTCTTCGCCCGACAAGCGAGCAAAGAGGGTGAAGGAGAGAGATTTATGGCGAAGGAGAGAGATCTCTACCGAAGGAGAGATAAGGAATAATCTACAGGGAGAGAGAAGGACGGAGGGGAGGCCACCAAGGACGCTGTGGAAGTGGAGCTTACCGACGACGCCCGAAACCCAACCCCCACTGTAACTCTAAGCGCAGGCAGCGAAAACAACACTCAGCACGAGTAGGAAGGATGTAATCATGCCCCTTGTACACGGAGGCAGAGCCCAGGATGGGAAGTGATGATTTACATGATCAATGGGGGGACTGAAAAGAATTATTCCCATTTTTTTTATAAACTTATTTTGAATTATAAGAGCAACACAGTACAGTATCTAAATACTATACATACTGGAAGAGAATAAATTAAAAATCGGTTACACTTCTCAAAAAGTTTGCCTTTCTGGATATTAAACCCAAACAAAGCGCAAACATTCTGAAATGTTGAACGATAACATCAGGGTTGGCAATTAAATATCAAACACACGTGATAAACAATAAAGCAGAAAGATCCGGGGAACCCCCTGACTAACGACGGTCAGGCAAGGTTTGGCCGCCAGAAATGCTGAAAGTAATTCCTAATGTCAGGGTGACACAGTTTGTATTAGGGATGTGCTCAGTATTTAGCCTGGTATCGGCTGACCCGACTTATGTCGTTGTGATGATGGAGCCAATACCAGCCGATACTTTTGTCAAATAAATATAGCCAAAAGACAAAAATCCTCATTAGCTTATTAAAAGTCATATTAACAAAGCATAAAAACAAACTATAGAAATTATCATTGAATATAGGTTCATTGTTTATCTTTTTAAAACAGATGGTATCTTAATACTTTACAGTGTATTTAACAATTTATTATAGTAATTCTAATTTTAATTAACTATGGTTATGTCTGATGCTCTACCAGCAATGAGTCATTGCCATTCTGTTGAGTTGGGTACTATTTTAACATGTGCAGTGCAGGTATGGTTATATTTTAGGTTCAAACTGCTCATATTACTAATATGATTAATGAAGTAGTTCAGGATTCTGACATCCCAGATTATCAAAATCATCTTTTACCAGAGATAATGGAGCAAATATAGTCAACCGAATTGAGTACAAAATATGATGGTCTTTCTAGTTTGATGAAGACTTTTCACCTCGTCATAAATGACTGTATCTTTGAACAAAGAGTTATAAAAGATATAATTGCAAACTGTAAAAGATTGTTTTCATTTAGTCACTCTCCTTTAGCTATGTAGTGAACTACTTGATCTACACTGACAGAATAATCTTCCACAAGGTATGAATTAATCCAAAATGTTTACTAGGTGGAATAGGCCTATATTTAATGATTTACTATATTGATTAAATAAATAGCAATGTATGTAACAGATTCTCCTAGTTTTCATGATGGTCACTCTTAGGAATCTCATCTTATAATTGTCATCATTACTAAAGATTTTTCTTAAGACAACTGATTAAGTGAGAGGGAAGCCTTTGAAATTGTTTATATTTGCTTTATGTAACTTTCAACTTTTGAACCTTTAATATACAATAATCAGTGAAAACAAAAATATTTTAGTAACAATATATATTCTCATAAATAACAGTAATTTTTATTAATAGTTATCGGATATCAGCTTTAATATTTGGTATCGTTTACTTGCGAAAACATTGTTTTTGTGTATCTCAGTTTGTTCAATCAGAACAACTCCACTTTTACCAAGAGAATTTCTATAGGATTATGGGGATGGCTTGCTTGATAGCATTCCAGGATGCCCAGCACACAACGTCTGAGGTTAACTTCAGTTAATTACATGTACCAACATTCTGGTAAATTCTTGATAGGTAAGTGAGGAAATTCTACAGACACGGGTCAATTTGCCGGACGTTTGTAATAAAAAAACTTGTCTTTTACTAGAATGGAGAAAATTTGCTGAAACATTTAGTAGAACTTGTTCAACCATTGAGCCACCTCCGTACTAAAAGCAAGCCTGATATAAAATCGCTTTATTTACAATTAATATTCTTTTAAAACTTTGCTGATAAAAACCAAACCTGCACTCAAACAGTTCCTTATTTTTATTTTTCTTATCGTCAATATCTCAGCTCCTAAAAGAGATATTACTTTCATTTTGTTTCAGGTGGTTGAGGAGATTAAAGAATCAATAGACTAAGAGCTACAAATTCTCAAGGGATAACAACTAAATTAAATAATAAGTTTTTGTTAATTGGTTCACTACAAGGTTACCAAACCAATTACGGACAATTTTTATAAAAAACGTCCAAACTCAATTAATGCCTTCAGAGATAAAAGGCCCTATTAATTCATATGCTCCAATAAATAAAACTGCCCTAGTATTTTTAGTTTTGTTATCATAATGGTGGCCCAAACACAGTATCCAAAACCAATTATCGGACGCGAACGTGTATTGTTCTCGGAGACAATCATGACTGTTTTTATGCTTCGGACACAATCATTTCCGTGTGTATGGTTCTCGGACACAATCATGTATATTTGGTTCTCCGGACATGATTATATTCAGTTGTATAATTCTCCGGACACATTTGCCCTGGATAATAATGTTTCTTTATATTACAGGATCCAATAATACAAATGTTTATTAGACACAGTACACTAAAACAGGTTAAAATAAAATGACACCCCACAAACAAAAAGGACCTATGCCTAAATCTACTCTTCAGAAAAGGAAATCTGCAACAGACTCTACTGATTAAAGACTTAAGACTGCTGTGGATGAAGTAAAATTTTGCTTTTACTTATCAAGTCTTCATTATAAAAACTTGAAGTACCAGCATACATCATAATTAACAGATCTGGTGATAATGTAAATTCATATATGTCTCATTATTAAATAAGGCGAAACTTCTTTTACAGAACATTCTACATTATCTTTGGAGCAAACATCTGCTTCAGTGGATGCCTTTACATCGAATTGCTGCAATGTAGAAAACCTATTTAATATTGTACTGGGTTTACAGTCAGAGATTAGAGACCTGAGGGAAAGGGCTGCTAAAACACCAGTTACATCCAGAGCCTAAGACAGGACTTACCAACACCATCTGAAACTCCTAAAACACACAAACATGTGCAGCAGCCTGTACAAGAATCATCACCAGTTACTTCTTCATCTCAAAAAGTGATGATATTTTCAAATCATTCAAATTTTCTCCCTCACCCAGAAAGGACCAAGGGGCTAAGAAAAGAAAACAATTATGGATAAAACTTTTGCTATTTCATCTAGTCAAAATCGCATGTTTGAAAGCATTAAAGATCAAAAAAGAGACTAGAAGAAGAAAAGATAAAGAAGAAGGAATCCGAAAATAAAACGAAAGCAAACAGTGAGACAAGAGTTTAGAGCCTCAGATTAAGAAAAAGACAGCAAGAAAGTCATTAAAAAGATCCTTCAGCAACACTCAGTTAGGGGATGATGAAGAGGTAACACTGATGAACCTCAATCACTAGCCTCAGATGGTGAAGATTCCCTAGTTTTTAAAGGAACTGTATGAAAATGAATGACAAATAGATTTGATATGAAAGATGGTCAATTTGTCATTAGTCAAAATCCTTTAAAATCTGCAACATCCAAAGGAAGGAAACATCATTTGTTCAATGACATTTCAAACAAAGTATAGTTACACATACAAAGGCTGAGATAGCCTATTAATTGAAAACAGATCAAATGATGTCTAATAGCTTTTACATGAACAAGTACCACATCTTATTCTAAATACAGTTTTTCTATTCAGAGATCCTACATGTCCAAAATGATGGTCAGATGTCGAGTTTCTGAAGGAGGTTGAAGAATGACTTTTTTCATACATCAAGAACATACAAATGATCAATCAATTGTTACCCTTGATGAGATGGTTCTGGTAACAGAAAAATGTTTTGACTGGGTATATGAGGATCGGCAGTTTGGACTAAATTTTTACCAGAGATCATGGGGTAATTAGCAAAAAAACTGAATTTAGTTTAAGAAATACAGGATGGCTATGTAGATATACAACTACCACGTTTACTGAGTTTAATTTGGAGAGAAAAATTAAGTTTAGTTTTAAGAAAACAGTATGTACATTTATTAAGTTTACTGAGTTTATTTTAGTTCACAACTTTTCCTTTGCATTGAAGGATTTGAAAATTTCACCAACAGTTATAAAAAAAAAGAATTATTTAATTTTATAGTATATACTTATGCTGACAAAGGTTTGTAAAGTTTCAATGATAAATTTGTACTTTAAAATCCTCTGTGAAAGATATTTTAAACTCAAAAGGCAAATAAAACTTGTTTAGACTACATTTGTGTAAATTTACCTACACATTTTCAAGGATGTCAATATTCTTTTTATTTTCTGAGACGTAATAAATATCTTAAATTTGTTACTATAATCCAGATGCATAGCCTATATGGCCCTTCATCTCCCTTCATAATGTTGTTCCTCTGCCTTTCATTTAAGGTCATAAATTTTCCTATTAATTAACGTGTCCGGATAATATGATCAGGCATCCGGTTAATAAGATTTTACTGTTCCTATTCACCGGACAATTTTTGTAAGCAAATAACTCCGTTATGAAGAAGGTACAGATGTGAAACAGGTATAAAAGCAGGAAAACTTTCCCCCTTTCTATAACTATAACTACTTTATCTGTCATGCAAAAACCGAATGAGCTATAAGGCAAAATGTGAAAAAAAGTCCCTGAAATTTTCCTTAAGTGTCCAACATAAAAATAACAGTGCGTTTACCCTAAGCAACCAAAACACTGTAGAAAAAGTTAATTTACAAGGAAATCCCAGTCGTTAAGTATATCTTAGTTTAACCAGGCCACTGAGCTGATTAACAGCTCTCCTAGGGCTGGCCCGAAGGATTAGATTTATTTTACGTGGCTAAGAACCAATTGGTTACCTAGCAACAGGACCTACAGCTTATTGTGGAATCCGAATCACATTATAGTGAGAAATGAATTTCTATCACCAGAAATAAATTCCTCTTATTCTTCATTGGCCGGTCGGAGATTCGAACTCGCGACCAACAGAGTGGTAGCCGAGAACGGAACCCGCTCGCCCAACGAAGAACTAATCCCCATCGTGGAGTTAATGCTTAAGCTAGTTCTACCTGTAGTTCTACCATTCAATTGGCTATTCACCAGTTGTGTGTAATTGGCTAGGTTACCTATTCATTTCTCAGACCTTTTCTCTTGGGCGCAAGTGCTGGGCTACAGTAGCCTGTCAGAAGCAGCTTACTCTGTGCTAAATTATTTTCACGATGTTGTTGGTGTTGGAATCGGTTACGGCATAATTTTAGGTTTTCAGTGTAAATGATAGATCTACTAACAACCTGTTGGGGCCTAAACACTTGAGGTCCAAGCAAGGGATGCAGACTTAAACATGACCTAGGAGTCTAGACTAGCCTACCGGTAGCCTTGTCTAACAAGCATCAGCTGCGTTACAAATGCTTTCTTAGTTGCAGCCCTGCGACATTTTCGCGCTAGGCTAAATCATTGCATGTCTAAAACTATTGAAACAATTTACCTTGATTCCTTTCAGCTATCGGACCTGCTGCCATGATGATAGCGACGACTAATTAACTCACAGCAAAACGTAAACAAGCGGCATGACGTTACAACGTTTCTCATTCGCCGCTATCTCCAGTGGCAGCGACGGTCGCTTCTTCTTCTTCTACCATTTAAAATTTACGACAGTGCCTCAGTGTACTAAAACAAGAGGAATCTGTACACAACTTTAAGGTTTAAAAGAAATTAGAGAAAGGAACCAGTTTAACAAGTTATATATGCGTAAATATGTACACTGTATATAGCTAACTGAATACAAAGAGCAATATTACAAAAAGAAGGGCAGCCAAGTTAAATGAAAACAGTACCACAGAAGAAAATTAAGACACCATGGGAAGGAAAAAAGTTAAGTATATCTTAGTTTAACCAGACCACTGAGCTGATTAACAGCTCTCCTAGGGCTGGCCTGAAGGATTAGATTTATTTTCACGTGGCTAAGAACCAATTGGTTACCTAGCAACGGGACCTACAGCTTATTGTGGAATCCGAACCACATTATAGCGAGAAATGAATTTCTATCACCAGAAACAAATTTCTCTAATTCTTCACTGGCCGGTCGGAGATTCGAACTCGCGACCAACTGAGTGGTAGCTGAGAACGGAACCCGCTCACCCAGGGAACATGAGTGACATCAATCGGGGGTAAAAACTGATATATACAGACAAAACTGAAGGGAACACTTATCTATTTTTTGGATTGTCCTAAATGTTGAAAACAAACAGAAAATTCCACTTGTAAGGTTTTCTCTTAGAAAAAGGAGCACCATGGTTAGGCCAATTATCATTCATTTTATTTATTATATTCCAGGTGAGTGTCATTGCACTATCCGAGTCACATCTAAAAAAAATCAGTCAAACGTTTTACCATAATCTTGTACCACAAAATCAGTAAATCCTGTATTGAGAAATAAGTTGTAACCTGCTAGCAAATGGTAATTTATTTTCAGATGCAAGCCTCTAAATCATAAAATATCAAGTCATCCTATTACATATTTCTTACTTTTGCCAATCTATATACAGCACAGTAACATTAGATACTATAAATGCATGAAACAGTAATATAATTCCAAAATTACCTCAGTAACAATTTCATTAAATACTTACTTAAATAGCTACTAAATGTTATTCATTATAAACAAAGAAAAGAGTAATATGGTCATATTAACTGAGTGGTACCATACTTATAATATAGATATCAAGGATGTAGGCTATATATATATATGTTAAATATTAGTATTGGGGGATAAAATAACCAGGATTGACAGTAAAGCACAAAAACTGCTTCAGAGAACATTGACAGTGTTTCCATAAACCATAAGTAAATGGCTGAGAGAAAAAGCTAACAACCTGAGAGATCATCCCCTAATACTACAGGATCTGCTCTAAACAATATGGCACAATAAATGACATTACAAATTATAAAATGCTACATCTGAAACATAGGCATTCTTTAAAAAACTATATGCATCAGTCACGTAATTAGAGTAATACTGAAAAAAAAATGACAGAAAAATATTATTTATAATCATGAATGAGAAATAATGTAGTTGGTATTAGGAAACTATTCTTAGGTCTGTCTGTCTGTCAATCATGAATGGAAAATAATGTAGTTGGTATTAGGAAACTAGCTGTCTGTCTGTCTGTCAGTTATCAAGTCTGTCTGTTTATATATATATATATATATATATATATATATATTTATTATATTATATATATATATATATATATATATATATATATATATATTATATATATATATATATAGTTGGCCAAGAGGAAAGTGAAACAATGGCGTACGAGAGAGAACTGTCTTTCGCCTTTCACTTTAAGATCCTGCACTCAGTTATCCTCCTTTCCTCCTGTCCAAACACTGTTTAAACTTGATATCACGTTATTTTAGTGATTGAAGTCACGCACACATACGTACATATACATATGAAAGAAAATATGATAAATGTCTGTTATGAAATGAAGAAAATAAGATTCACAATACTTCCTGGTGCCCACTTCATAACGATAGGCCTATGCGTTTGAAGCAAATTCAGCATGTATATTGACCAAGGGCCATGTCATGAAGACAAATGATTTATATCAGAATTAACTTTCTTCTGCTTTTGCAGCTTATTAGAGGAGAACACTGAAGATCCAGAAACTTATGAAAGATCAATAGGACTACCAAAATGCAAAAGTAAATCAGCATGTAGTATAGACAAGCACACCACAAGCTGAAAGGGGCAGGGAGCCGTTACAGAGGAATAATTTGGCTGTTTGCTTACTACGATATACAAGTAATTCACACAGCAATTAAAAAGTTCGTTTAAAGAGGGTTCTTATCTAGGACAAACTTATGCTCTTATTTTAATCCTCTTCCTGTTTTTTCCTCAGAATTCAGTATTTATTGCATGAACCTTTTTATATTACGTGGGTTTTTTTTCTTTGCCTTGATGTAACAAATTAATATTTTTGGCAGGCCATTTATAATCGAGATATTTTGTCGTTACTTTCACATGCATTTTTACAAGATTTGCGAAGGTCATAAATAACGTAAACGATTCATAAAACAATTACCCCAGTGAGCCGGTAGTATCAATTTGTAGTAGGATACCACAAAATAAGATCTCGTCTTCTATTAAATAAATTTGTAGCGTTTTCTATGGTTTTTATATGATGATGGACTTTAAGAATTTGACGGTATTATAGTTGAGTATGGATGAATATTGATAAATTCCTGATATTATATCCTCGAAACGTTCTTTATCGTCCCTATAGCGCTTTGTGACAAAAGAACCATTGGGAAATCCTTCAAAGCTCTGGAAGCTGAGGAGGAAGGGTGAAATATGTAGCTCTAAGGGTACTGAAATCAAGTAAGTTAGATAAGGGGGAAAAAAGGTCAACTGCAATGAGAAAATGAATGGAAAAGGGCCAGCTTTAAAGACAGATATTGAAACATTATGAGAACTGGACAATATTCAAAGATAGTATTAGGAGGGTGAGGCGAAGGGATTTGAAGATAGTAGTGGTATGTCTAATAAACTGAATGGAGGAGAAAAAATAGAGATCATTTGAATAGCAAAGGCAAGACAAACAGACACGAGGATAAGGTGGCCAAGAAGAAGGCAAGCGATGAAAAGAGGGCATGCAATAGAAGATGAGAAGAAGGTGAGTAAATTGAAATAAGAAATTGCTCTACAAGAAAATAAATGGAGAGTTAATGGCAGTGCTTTTAAGAGCATTACGTATATGTAGCCCTGAATACAATGATGATGAAGCAGATAATATTAGGAATGCAGGCAAGAAACTGAAATATCCTGACTCTGTATTAGATAATGCATTAGAAGCGGCAAAAAAAGACTTTATGAAAAACAAAAAAGAAACTTGCAACACAAAAATATCACACAATAATAATTTGAAAGATATCTTCAATCTACTTAAGAATTTTTTTTAGTAAATGTAACTCTTAACAATAATAAAACAGTGGAACATGTTCTGATAAGGAACTCTTCCGACAATACTGAAGAATGTGTGCATCAAATTCCATGTTATATTTGTGATAACCCTGATATTGGGAAAGCTGAAAAAACATTGGTAAAGAGAGCAGAATAGCATAAAAAATGTGAGATATAATCATAGAATCAACTGGCAGGGGCAAAAAAGATATTTTATATTCTAATAATGTTCTAGAAAAAGATATTATTAATTTTAGCTTTACCAAATTTGAATAGGCCTTCAGTCAAGGCATGTATAAACTTGATCCATTAATTTCAAAGAAATATGTAAAATGTAAGGTACTTGATCTGGATGGGGAAAGGTTAAACAGATTTGTGGACTACCTAACAGCCAATAGAGAGTATACAGCTCCACCCCTTTGTACCTGTCAGGTGTGGATTTTTGGACTTTAACGGTCTCCCTTTTTGTTTGTGATGTCCCCCTAGCATATACAATGTTAATTTCTACCGCTATGTATCAGTCCTTCGCAAATGGCTTAGAAATAAAGCTGAAACCAGTCAGGATTTACATTTTACCTTCAATTGTCCATTCGATTTTATATATATATATATATATATATATATATATATATATATATATATATATATATATATATATATATATATATATATATATATATATATATATATATATATATATATATATATATATATATATATATACACCTCTACCTTTAAGGCAGGTCAGGAAAGGCACTGTCCATATGCATTTTATTATAATATGCCGACGTTTCACAACTCATAGTTGCATTTTCTAAGCTGCAAACAGCGAACATGGCAATCAGTAAATTAAAATCAAAATCACAAATTAGAATTACAATAAAACGTTCAGAATAAAATGACTAAAACCTATCCTAAAAAGAACAAGTAAAAGGCTGTGACAACCTTCCCAGAAGGAAGTTAAAAACAAACTACTGTACTGCATTGAGTATTAAAAAAGGAGAGAGAGAAATAAAAAATAAATAAATAAACATACAGAGAAGAAACAGCTCAACAAGACCATCAGGCAAGAAACAGTTGTGTAGAGGATGTCTGGGAGTTTAACGGTGGTACAGTCAATTTGATAATAATAGATTCAAGTATTGTTAAATCATTTGCTTTTTGTACCTGTCTTATTATTGAAAAATCTTTATTTTCTATGAAAGTTTTACACTTCTTCGAATGATTCCTGATATTAGACTGTTCAGGGCTGGACAATCTGCCCCCGGTTCTGAAGCTGACTCCTCTATGAGCATTAATGCGAACTCGCAACAGCCTCTTAGTACATCCGACATAGTTCCCCTGACTACATCTGGGGCACTTGTACTTATATATAACGTTGGATGTAAATAAGAGACTGAGCTTGTCTTTAAACTTGAAGAGAGCACCAACTGTTCGGGGGTTCTTCGGGATGAGCTTGAGGTTAAGGGCCGGTAATTCCTTTCGAATGATGTTGAGAAATTTCTTCCTGAAAGAATCATCCTGCATGTAGGGGAACGCTACGTATAAATTCACCTTAGGGACGGTGTAATATAGAATAGGTGGCGTCATCTCCTGGACGTCGAATCCCTGTTCACCAATATCCCTGTGGGGGAAACAATTCAGATTATTTTAAATAATCTTTTTCCTGATGACGATATCTTATTTCATAATTTCAACAAGAATAGTTTTAAACAATTTTTAGAGTTGGCCGTGCTGGACACAGCCTTTATTTTTAATGGCGTTTTGTATAAACAGGTGGAAGGAATGACCGTGGGAAGTCCTTTGGGACCTACGTTCGCCAACATTTTTATGAACTCTCTGGAAGAGCGCATAATGGACGCCTGTCCCTTGTCCTTCCTCCCTTTATTTTATAAACGTTATGTTGATAGCACGTTTGCCTTATTTAAACGAAATTTTAATGCAGACTCTTTCTTGGACTTCGTAAATACCCAACACCCTAACATAAAATGTAGCCTACTCTAGAAAAAGAATCTAACAGCAAGCTCCCATTTTTGGACGTTCTGGTTTCCAGGAACTCGGTAGGATTCTACACTGGTATTTATCGTAAAGATACGTTTACGGGTTTGGGTATGAATTTTTATTGCTCTTGTTATTTCAATTTTAAATTAAATGATCTTTCTACCCTCCTCCACAGGGCTTTTACTCTGTTATCTAATCACTAATTATTTCAGGAACAACTGTTTTCCATCCAAACTGTTTTTTAAACAGTTAAATAGTATGTTGAACAAGAAGATGACGCCACCTACTCTATATTACACCGCCCCTAAGATGAATTTATATGCAGCGTTCCCCTATAAGCAAGATGATTCTTTCAGGAAGAAATTTCTCAACATCATTCGAAAGGAATTACCGGCCCTTAACCTCAAGCTCATCCCGAAGAACCCCCAAATAGTTGGCGCTCTCTTCAAGTTTAAAGACAAGCTCAGTCCCTTATTTATATCCAACGTTATATATAATACAAGTGGCATCTGGCTTTGATGCTCATAGATGAGTCAGCTTCAGAATCGGGAGCAGATTGTCCAGCCCTGAACAGTCTAATATCAGGAATCATTCGAAGATTTGTAAAACTTTCATAAAAAATAAAGATTTCTCAATAATAGGACAGGTACAAAAAGCAAATGATTTACAATACTTGAATCTATTATTATCAAATTGACTGTACCACCGTTAAACTCCCAGACATCCTCTACACAACTGTTTCTTGCCTGATGGTCTTGTTGAGCTGTTTCTTCTCTGTATGTTTATTTATTTATTTTTCTCTCTCTCTCCTTTGTAATACTCAATGCGAGTACAGTAGTTTGTTTTTAACTTCCTTCTGGGAAGGTTGTCACAGCCTTTTACTTGTTCTTTTAGGATAGGTTTTAGTCATTTTATTCTGAACGTTTTATTGTAATTCTAATTTGTGATTTTGATTTTAATTTACTGATTGCCATGTTCGCTGTTTGCAGCTTAGAAAATGCAACTATGAGGAGTTGTGAAACGAATGCATATTATAATAAAATGCATATGGACAGTGCCTTTCCTGACCTGCCTTGAGTATATATTATATATATATATATATATATATATATATATATATATATATATATATATATATATATATATATATATATATATATTAGATTCTCATCTGGCCTACTTACTGTTTTCCTTGTTCAGGGGTCCAATCTGGGGTCTAGCTCTTGAACAGGGGGCCTTACTGGTACACTTGAAAAAATCTGACTGCAATTGCTAGGTCAGGCAGGAAACGTAATAGAAAAAACAATTGGGCTGAGGGCCACACTTCAACAAGAAGCTTGCAGATAAACACTTAAGTTTACTTTAAATGGAATATATTTACAATTAAACACATCAATCAGAAGAATGAGGAATGATAGGCAGATCCAACAGGGGCTGCCATGTGGTTAGATATGCAATCATTGTTAAAAATTTGAATAGTCTATGATTAATCCTCTTGAAAGGGACACTGAAGAATTGATTGCCATTGCATTTTCACCGCAAAAAGCACAAGACAAGTCGATGTTTCCACAGCCGATGTACTGTCTGCATTTTGATAATGCCAGCGGTTACACGAAGATAATTATAACGATCTCTGGCGGATCGAGGGCTGCGCAGAGGGTGCCAAGATAACTCGATTCTGGTATGATATACTTGCATTAAAATTCACACTGAGCCAAGTGAGTCAGGTCTTTGTGATAACTCGCACTTCAGAAAAGAAAATGAGAGTGCAGTTGGAGATTTAACATACGTGACTGTTGAAAAAACCTCTAGTCAGGACGTTACCTTATAACGGGGCGATGGAGGGGCCTCGTCGAACTTCACCGGTTCTGGAGGGGTGAGTTTAATGGGAAAATGCATGGGTAATGAGACTGGGTGGTCGAAAAGTGACCACGTGAAGGGGTCAACTCAGTAAGGGACCATTGCAAGGGGCAGTGTGTCCGTCTGCTGACGGGGTGCTCGGAGGCTTATTTTCTTGCTCCTACCAGAGGTCACTGGGATCGTAAAATGGTGGTCGTGTCACCTTGTTTTCTATGTTGGGTTCGTTCCCAAATCCTGGTGACTTCTGGCAACTCATGTTCGCCAGTTTTCATGGGGAACTCAACCTTTCTGGCGGATTTTCGGCAGGCTTTGTCTCCATTCGCCTTTTATCTGAAAAGAGGTAATTCAAGCAGTCCCAGGTCTTTAGAAAAGATAAACAGATGCACCCAAAAGGGAGCATGGAGAGAAATTTACATAGGGGCTGAATTTCTCACGCCCTCCTCAGCTAGGTATCAGTGCAAAATTACGTTATTTTGGGGTGCCAAACAGTTTGGAGGTTTGGGTTTGCTTTCCAGAAGTGGTTTCCACTTAAAAATATATATATACATACATGCATACATACATACATACATACATACATACATACATACATATATATATATATATATATATATATATATATATATATATATATATATATATATATATATATGTATATGTAGACTCTACTGGTCACTTTTTACCAGATACATACGTAATTGTAATAGCCACAATGCCTAAACTAGGGAAAGGAACTTACCACAAGGGATGACACTGATTTGACTAAAAGTGCATGGTCCAGTAGAACATTGGAAGAAAAGGTAATGAGCTGAGGGCCATACTAGAAATGGAATTTGAGATAAACTCTTAGGATAACTAAAATCACATACATATACAATAGTATAACGAGAAAATGGGAATAATTAAGACAGGTAAATGGAACACAAAATTAAGATGAAAAGATGATAACTGAGGTGCCGGGATTTCACTTCAAGGACACCGAAGATTTGATCGTAGCGGTTTGGGCACAGCAATAAAGCACAATCGAAGCAGTGGATCCACAGTGAGAAAACTCCTTTGCGATGGAGAATGCATATGATTACTTGGCGAAATTAGCGCAAGTAAAGGTGCGAGGGTGCACTGATGGCTCCAAGATTCCTCAATTGTAAACACTGTTGAAAACCACTATGAACACAAATTAAAACAAATCAGGTCTGTAGGAGAATTGCGTTTGGAAACGGAAAATGAGTAGCAAAAGAAAAGAACTAGGCTACATGACTGGTAAAACCACAGATTCCTGGCACTTTACCTTATTCTGAAGAGAGGAGTCCTCGCAAATGTACCAATGAGGTTGGGGGGGAGGGGAAATTAGGGAAATTGGCACTTGAAAGATATTGGACTGAGTATGCAGCCATGTGGGGGAATAGGCTCGAAAGAAGCGGCGATCAAAGGGGACAGTGTGTCAGAGCTGAATCCGGGCGTGTCTCTGTCGAGTGCTAGTGGGTGGCCCCTTTATGCCTTCTGCTGGATTAAATTTCCCATTCTTCCAGGTGCCCCATTTTCTATGGCTCTTTGGCACACTACCATTGACTTTGTGGGTCGCTCTGTGGACCACATGGTAAGGGCTTTGACCGCATGGGTTGCTTGTGCACCATGCTGTCCATCCGACTTTCAATTCTGTTACGGACAAGCGATGATTATTTCCAAGGACGGCTTAGTAACCTGGAAAACGGGCTTTACGCAGTCACAAGATCAGGGAGAGGGGATAAAGGGCCACCAACTAGAGATTTAGAGAAGAAGCAATTTCTCCACGACTGACTGTTAGTGTCAGTAGTGAGATAAAATGATTTTACTTTACTTTAGGTTCTTTGAAAACAATTTTACTTTACTTTAAGTTTTTTTAAAGCAAGGTTCTTGAAAGGCGAGTTGGCTTGGGAAGGGTATACCCCATTGCAACTCCCCCAACAAGTTGACATATTACACCTTCAGTTGGGTGAGAATGTCTTACAAGCAAGGCAGCTTGACTTTCATATTATCTTCTCTTGTCATTTACCCTTGATTGCATTAATTTTCTTAAAATCAGTATTTCTGCGGCAAAATTAACTGCAAATTATGTTACACCAGTGTTAATAATTATGCTATCGCAGAATGGAATTTCTACTGGAAGTAAATGCTTTAAGTAAATTCTGTTGTTACTCTAAAGCAGTATGTGTAGCAAATTATAAGCAAAATATTTCATGAATGTGTATCTCATGACTAAATTTAACAGCATAAGAATACGGTTATAAGATTATTACTAACATAATATCTAAGTTAATCATGCACATAAATGTAAAGTTAACTTTGTTATGCAAAGTCATGTGGTTAGTTTGCCTTGATGAGGAGGTACAAATGAAGTACTTTTGGGCTTATGTTAGGTGATGCCACGGTACTGGGTACAACATGGCACATGCCAGACGTGGCGCTAGTGTTGCGAGCGCCTAGTGACTCTGATTTAAGTACAAGTTACATTTCCATGCTTTTAGCTGCATGGTTTGAGAGTCAGGGACTTGTGAAGGCCAGCCAATCGGCGGTTGGTACTCGGGGTATAATACAAGGATAATAAGTGTGATGAAAGGACAGATGCAAGAGAAGGAAGTATCTTATGCTTTCTAGGGATGCTATTCTGAGCGGAAATAAAGTGACCCTTCCCTCTGGGGCGAGTGCCACGTTACTCTGGGGGTGGGTAACAGGGAGCCATTGACAAGGGCATTAGCTCTGATACCTGGAAAGGGCATCAGTGATTTTATTATCTATACCTTGATATGTTCGATTCTCCAATTGCAGTCTTGGAGATCGATGCACCAACACATTAAATGCTTGTTCTGGTTCCTAAAAGTCGTGAGATACTTAAGGGAGTTATGATCAGTAAAGACTGTAAAGGGGAATTTATGATCAGCATGATAGATTCGAACTGTTTCACAGCCAGGATCATGTCCAGAATTTCCATTTCGATAGTGCTATACCAGGTTTGAACCGAGTTAAGCTTCTTGGAATAGTAGGCTGCTGGGGGCCTAGCCTCATCCTTTTCTTGGAACATGACCACCCCAGCGCCGATGTCACTGGCATCCACAGCCATGTAGAAGGGCTGGTCGTAGTAGGGTGTATGGAGAACTGGTTGACTGATGAGTACGTCCTTGAGGTGGCTGTATGCTCGCTCACACTCAGGTGTACAACAGAAGGGTTGCTTTCCTCAAAAAAGCTTAGTTATAAGGGCGGCTGCATCAGCGAAGTTGGGAATGAAACGCCGAAAGTACTGTACCACTCCAACGAAGCGCTGAGCTCAACCTCTTGGTCCTTGGGTATGGCATATCCCAAATGGCACGGATGTTGGCATCCTTCGGCATCAGTGTACCGTTTCCTACTCGGTGACCGAGATTTGTGATTTCAGCCACCCTGAACCGGTACATGGCACATCTTTAGGATGATAACAAGATTGGCCCTTTATAGGGCAGTGAGGATTTAGCCGAGAATTTGCAGGTGCTCCTCCCATGAGTGGGTGTAGGTGACTATGTCACCTAGGCTAATGACACGCTGTTCTTTATACCTGCCATGACTTTATTCTTTAGCCTCTGGAAACAGCTAGGTGTGTTCTTTATTCCTTACACTGATAGAGGCCGGTGGGTGTGGTGAAGGCAGTCAGAGGGCATGACTTCTCAGACAGGGACACCTGCCAGTATCTCTTTTTCAGATCTATCTTGCTCAAGTAGAGAGCTCTACCTAGGGTGTCTAAGCAGGCCTCTATTCACGGAAGTGGGTATGGTTCGGGTTTAGTCACTTCATTCTATTTATGAAAGTCTGTGCATAACCTATATCCCCTCCTTCTTTATGGACCAAGACTACTGGGGAGGACCACTCACTGTGGCTGTCCTCGATGAGGCAGAGTTTGAGCTAGAGTTGTACTTGCTCCTCAATCCTACTTAAGGTAGGAATGGATGTGTCCGTCCCGTGATGAGGAGGGCGGCCACAGGAGCGGAGTCAGATTGGCTGAAGGGGGTTTCAGGCTGTTCCTGCAGCCATGGCACTTCTGCTAAGGTTAGATCGGCAGGTAGCGGATTGTCGGGCAGCGGATCATTGCCGGCGGGAGGTGCCTCTTTCTCAGGTTTGTCCGGGGTCGTGGCTATCATGCAGCACAGAGGGATTAAGGTGTCCCTCCACTGTACTAGATCTTGGCCCAAGAGAAGGGGACGTCTGGTGGCGAGGGACTGGACTACGCCAAAAAGACGTTCCCTCTCTCAGGAGGAATCACCTGTGGTGACACGTAGATGAACGGTTGGGAGGTCCTTCACTTCACTGTTGACTCAGCAGATGGTTATCTGCTCGTTCTCGTGGATGGTGGCACCGGGAGGCACGTGCTCCCGAGTGATAAGGCTAACCTCTGACCTAGTGTCAATGATGTTTGGTAGAGTTTGAGGTGGAGTGGAGCCATCGAGGGCGCTGTTGGGAACTGATGGCAGTGTGGACTGCTTTGGAGAAGTGTATTTCTGACAGTGCAGATATTTTGCCAACATGAGCCTTCTGGCCACAGTCCTTGCAAGTTACTTTGCTAAAATCTTTGGGGGCACTGGCCCCATGAAGGGAGCAGGCCAGTTATTGTTCACCCAGAAACCAGGAGTGGCTCAGTTGGGTGTGGTCCAGGATTGGGAACTGAGAGTGCCTTTTGGCTGGGCATCCGCCTTCAGGTGCCACTGTTCAGTGAGGTGCCCGACCTTCTTGCAGTGACTGCACACAGGTTTTTTCGAGGTGTGCCTATTTTTGGGCTGATAAGTCCTGGTGGTATGAGAAGGGAGACAGATTTTTCGTCCCAAGGAGCTGGCGAAAGGATGGTAAGTGTCAAAATTGTCCACCAAGAGGCAGCACTCAGTGAACGTCTTGGAGGCTTTCTCGCAAAGGTGTGAGGCAAGAGCACTGGGGGTGTAGTAAAAGAAGTCATCGAGCTGTATGCACTCAAGCAGGGCCTCGAAGGTGGTGATGCCTAGAGCTTCTAGCCAGCACTTGACAGCCTGGGTCTTATGGTACGTCCATTCGGTCCAGGTTTGACCTGCTTCCTTGGGCTGGCCTCACCAACGCAGTCTCCAACGCTCGGGGGTAATTTCGTAGGCCCTGATGACGGCCTTTCGAACCTCCTCTAGGTCCCCTTGTTCTCCTGGGGTAAGGAAGCAGAAGGCGAACTGTGCCCTTTCCTCCCGTGTCCTTTCCCAGGATTAAGAAAACTTCTGTGGAAGCAGGCGCGTAAATGGAGAAGACCCATTCTCCATGGTTGAGCCAGGCCTCGGGTTTGGAGTAATTTCATCTCTGTATTAGAGAGCCCACACTGTTGAGAGTGGACTAGGGAGAAGGTGGAGCGGGGTTCTCGGCCCTACACTGGGCGAGGGCGAGCTCATGGGCTCTCTCTTTCTCCCTCTCCTGTCTTTCTTTCTCCTTCCCCTGTCTTTCTTTCTCCCTCTCCTTTCTTTCCTTCTCCTCTCTGGCTTCTTTCTCCTGTCTCTCCTTCTCCTCCCTTTTCTCTTTATTCTTCCTCTCCTTCTCCTCCTTGGCTTCTTATCCTGTCTCTCCTTCTTTGATTCATCAATCCAGGTTTGGACCCAGGTAGCCAATGTCTCTCCCATCAATCCCAGCCCCTTTCCAATACTCATGAATGTTTTGAAGTCCTTGGCCTACATGGTGCTGGAGTTTTAGGGAGTTGAAGAAAAGGCGTGGATTGGAAATGGCACTCTGCTTTAGTAGGGAGTGATTATGCAATGGAATGGGCCAGTAGGTGGCGCCACTAGTAAATGTGTGCCCCTTTGGGTGAGGTGGCACTGGCACTAGCCATAGGGTCGTTCCGGTGAACTGAGGAATGGCACTCTTTAGCTGGCTCGTTCCAGGGAATCGAGTGTGAGAATTTTGAGGTCTCATTTTAGAGAACAGCTTCTGGTTTGTTCGAGAGAACGGTTTGTGGGTTTGTTCCAGAGAATGGATAGTGGCACTTTATAGCAAGGGGCTCATTCCAGGGGAATCTAGTGTGAGAATTTTAAGGTTTTCATTCGAGAGAATGGTTTGGGGCACTTTTGTAGTGCGTGGCTCAGTCTGGGGAATCGAGGGTGATGGTATAGGTTCGTTCATGAGAACGTTTTGGTGGCGCTTTTAGTGCATGGTTCATTCCGGGAATCGAGAGTGAGGAGTTAGGTTCGTTCGGGAGAACGTTTTGTGAGCACTTTGTAGTGTGTGGCTCATTCCCGGAAATCAAGCGTGAGGTTTTAGGAATCGTTTGGGAGAATGTTTGGTGGCACTTTGTAGTGCAGAGCTCGTTCTGGGGAGTTGAGTGTGAGATTTTTAGGGTTCGTTTGGGATAACGTTTGGTGGCACTTTGCAGTGCGTGGCTCGTTCAGGGGAACTGAGTGTGAGGTTTTAGATTTGTTCAGGAGAAAGCTGGGGGCCATTTTGGAGTGCGTGGCCCATTCCTGGGAATCAAGCATGAGGCTTTTTTTAGGGTTTGTTCGGAAGAACGTTGGGGGCCACTTTGGAGTGTGTGGCTTGTTCTGGGGAATCGAGTGTGAGGTTTTATGGTTGCATTCGTGAGAATGGATTATGGCACTCTGGGTGTGGGTCTGTTCCGTAGAATCGAGCGTGAGAAATTTGGGTTCGTTCTGGAGAATGAGTTTTGGGGTTGTTTGAAAGAATGGTTTGTGGCACTCGGGGAGCGGTTTTTCTTTTTTGTTAAGGTTTTGGGGAGCCCTCGATACTGGGTAGGTTCGAGTAACTCAGCTATGTGTGGTAACATGAAAGTTTGTTAAATGGTTAGCATAAGCCTTGGTGGGGTTTGTTTAGGTGAGAGACATGTGGAATGGGCGCAGAGGTAGAGGCTTACAGGAAACAACTTGGATTGTTTTTAAGTACACAAAGAGATGTGCATGAAAAATGGGTAGGTTTGATTTACTGCGAGTAATATGTCGAATACATTCCTTAAGCTATCAAGCAACAAGACATTTATTTGCAGTGATCACATGTGCAAGAACTTTATGTTATAAGAAGATATTGACCTGACGTAAACACGTGATCAGAATGATATGTGAAGTTTACTTTGTGTTAAGAGGTCACAAGGTAATGTTTTGACTGGTAGCCGGGCACGTGCGCCAACCATGTAAGTGTCTGAGAGAAGACTCCTGTGAAGATTTATGATACAGGGGCGGACAGTTTTGGGAAAGTGTCCCTCTCCTCTCAGCTGATCTAGGTACAAGAGTGAAAAATTGCTCATGCCCGCAGACTTATGAAAAGTTAAAAGGAGATGACTCTTATACGTGCAAAATGCCTCACATGACCATAAATGAATGTATTTCTGATGCAAATTTCATAGAAAGTACATGGAATTTTTGGAGTTTATTTAGAATTTTAATGCATCTGCTACTACGGGTGTGAGAGAGATGAGCGAAGCGGAATATCTGATCGTACCTGATTGGTGTTGCCAGATGCTATGTGTCCTCGCTAAAACAATGGATGGCAAACAGTCCAGAGCACGTGTTGTGTTGGGGGGGGGCGGTTGTGAAGGAATAAAAGCACTTTTCCCTTTTATCACGTCTGTTTAACACTTCGCTTCCTGGCTAAAACCTAGCAATTTAAGTCATGCAAAGGCTATCATGTGGTAGCAGCAAAATCTCGTGTTTCGAAATGGCACACTCTTTCTCGCTTTGAGATTACTCGGTTTGCATGCGCGTGGATATTAAAATTTCTTTGAGAAAATTAATAAAATAAATTCCAGTCGTGATTTATGTTCGCAATAATATAAGTAACAAAATACTTACGCTGTGTACTCTGTTTGATTGTATGTGCTTATTTAAGGGGCTTTACGCTAACAGATTCATTTCTCGTTTTGTGTCCAACTTAGCGAGGCTAGTTGCTGGGATCTGCACTGCTGCAGGTACAAAATCTTGAGCAATGATCGCCACTTTTATATTCTAAACTAGGGGGAAGGAACTTACCACAAGGGATAGCACTGATCTGACTAAAAGTGCATGGCCTAGGAGAATATAACAAGAAAGGTAATGAGCTGAGGGACTTACCAGAAAGGGAATTTGAGATAAACTCTTAAGATAAGTATATTTACAATAACACAATCAGAAGATGGGGAATAATTAAGACAGGTAAATGGGGTCCTGCCAGAACACAAAATTAAGATGAAAAGATGATAACTAAGGTACCGGGATTTCACTTCAGTGGCACCGAAGATTTGATTGCAGTGGTTTGGGCACGGCAATAAAGCACAATCGAAGCAAAGGATCCACAGTGAGAAAACTCCATCTGCAATGGAGAATGCATACGATTACTTGGCGAAATTAGCGCAAATAAAGGTGCGAGGCGCCAAGATTCCTCGATTGTAAACACTGTTGAAAATCGCTAATGAACACAAATTAAAACAAGTCAGGTCTGTAGGAGAATTGCGTTTGGAAACGGAAAATGAGTAGCAAAAGAAAAGAACTACGTGACTGGTAAAACCACAGATTCCTGGCACTTTACCTTATTCCGAAGAGAGGAGTCGTCCTCACAGTCTAGTGATGTGTGGTTTTTCGTCCGTCTTCCTCTGGATATATATATATATATATATATATATATATATATATATATATATATATATATATATATATATATATATATATATATATACCTGTATGTAGTAGGGAGAGAAGGTAGAATTCACTTCTTGAAAACTTATACCTGTTTCACTGTGGGCTTTCGCATAGGTAGGAACAAACTTGCTTGAAGTGTGTTTTCTTTCGAACTCGACTCATCATGCTTAGACGTCAGCTATCTTGGAAAAGACAAAGTGTTTTTAAAATCTTGGTTTTAATGAAAATTATGTTTCCCTTATACGTTTACTTAGGGACTTAAAATTTCAATGAACTTTCAACCTTTATTGGGTAGTAGTAACCGCGTCTTTATCTTAAAAGGCACATGTTGATTCTATATGTCAGCAAACTAGGACTTAGAATTCTAACTTAGTCTTTGGGCCCTCAGAAATTTTATATAAGTCCACAAATCACTTTGGGCCTTTACTGTCACTTCTCCACACATCTCAACACTCTCTGCCCTGGTGCCTACTTACAACTGACCTCTCATTTGTAAAATTTCCATATATAACGGACTCTGAGTATATGAATCATGGCCATTTGTTTACTGTTAGATCATTACAGACTTCAATGGCGCCAAAACATCAGCAAACCACCTGCATCGAGTAAACCTTAGGTGTTCTTACTTCGATTAACTTCTGACCTCTGTTAATTAAGTCACTAAAAGCTCTAATCTCATTATGAGCGACGAGGGTCGGAGCAAAGCATCTAGTTCATATCAATCTATAGGGCCTCTTATGTTTTTTTCTCTCTTGTTTTCTCTGTCTTGGTTTTATCGGTATTGTCTGTGAAAACCCTTTACGTTTATTAAGATATTTTATTCGATTCCATATATATATATAAAACACACACACATATATATACACACACACACACACACACACATATATATATATATATATATATACATATATATATATATTATATATATATATATATATGTGTGTATGTATATATATATATATATATATATATATATATATATATATATATATATATATACACAAATTATATATATATACATATATATATATATATATATATATATATATATATATATATATATATATATACCTTTATATATTATTACTGACAATAATTGACATAATCGTTGTAAGGTATAACATGAAACTTTCAAGAGAATTTGTTCAATTTCACACATCGTTCAGGAATTCACTGAATCTTTTCATATGATAACATAAGACCAATATCTGCTAAGATTACTGTTTTTCCTGTTGAATAGCAGACTGTATCTTCTTGGCTGAATCTGGAAAACTGAACTCATACCACTACGAACTTATGCTTTGAGGAATTCTGTTCATTTGCCAAGAGTTTCCAACGATCTCTGGCTAAAAATTGAATTGCAAACGAAGATCTCATGCAGACTTAAAAAACGCCTAAAGCTGATATTGTCTGATAACAGTTATCATCTGTGAACATACTATTTCCTCTACCACTATGGAGAAGCTTACATTCTCTATTACCCTCTTGGCGTATATGCCTTTGCCCAAAAACTTAAAATCATAAGATAAAATTCCTAAGGTCATGGTGACGAAGACTGGGCAAAACCCAGCAAAAACCTGCCCCGCGAGATTAAGAAATCGTCCTTAGTTTTTGGGACTTTCTAGTTCCATTATCCTTAGCCTAATCTAGATGTCTGGCCATTTTACATACAGCACATATATATATATATATATATATATATATATATATATATATATATATATATATATATATATATATATATAGATAAAATATATATTATATATATATGCATATATATATGTATGTATATATATATATATATATATATATATATATATATATATATATATATCAGATTTTTAGGTTATTCATTTATCAGAAGGTTCTCTACAAGGAGGAAATGAAAAACAAAGTAGGCCACTGTATATATATATATATATATATATATATATATATATATATATATATATATATATATATATATATATATATATATATACATTTATTTATTTATTTATTTATTTATCAGATTTGCAGGTTCTCTACAAGGAGGAGAAAATGATCAACTAAGTAGACCACTATATATATATACAGTATATATATATATATACTGTATATATACTGTATATATACATATATATATATATATATATATATATATATATATATATATATATATATATATATATATATATATATATATATATATATATATATATATATATATATATATATATATATATATGTATATAATATATATATATATATATATATATATATATATATATATATATATATATATATATATATACAGGTATATATACATATACACACACACACACACATATATATATATATATATATATATATATATATATATATATATATATATATATATACTCGTATATATATATATATATATATATATATATATATATATATATATATATAAAGTTAAGTGAATTTGTTTTCCAATGTATTTCTTTGGTTCTTTTATTGAGGGTTTAGAAATAGAGTTTTATTCTCTTCTCAAACCGCCAGTAAGTCGTATGGTTGGGGTCATTCAAAAAATACAGAAACTCATGAATGACCTAAATCTCGTATAATATTCAGGGGAAAAACTCCTTAGCGCCCTTCAGAGTAAGTTGTTTGTCAGTCCAATATTGACTGAAGTATGGAAAGAAAAGAAATAAATGTAGGATATCGAGAAAGAGTTTTCTCTATATTCTGCCACTTGCATTGTGTGATATCCTTATAAATATCACAAATAAACAAGGTACACGAAGAAATTGAACGCGTTCTTTCAGTCATTCTAACCCGATTTCTGATCCTCAAGCAGGAATCAGAAAAGGGCAAATTCTGTTTCATTTTCAAGTTACGTTCGGTGTGAAAGTCATGATAAAATTGAGAAACATCATCCTCTCGTTGATATTTCCTGTTTGCAAGTAGTACAGTGATTACAGAATCAACATTAACAGCAATAATAATTCTAAATGCTATTAAAATCGACGGTACCACAGGCAAAGATACCAAAAAATCAACTAGAATTATTATACATCGTCAAAATGCCCACTCAAACGTTATCAAAAGGTAACTGTTAAGTGAAGGGCCAAAAGCGGGAGCCAGGGGATTTTCAGATTTCGTCAATAAGAGAAAATTAGGAATATCTCCAGGGCAGCTCGTTTGCGCTCCGGTTCTTTCCAGATGTCGAAGGCCATTTCAGTTTGGGAGTGCATTGGCTTCCTTGCATTTCTCAAGCGATACCTGTGGGCATTTATATTCTCACATGTGATATTTCAGCATTTTTTATTTATTTAACCTGGTTTTTCCGTAAAAGTTTTTTTTATTTTCATTTTTGGGCATTTCATTCTTAGAAAGCTTAGGAAGTTAATATAATAATAATAATAATAATAATAATAATAATAATAATAATAATAATAATAATAATAATAATAATAATAATAATAATAATTCACTGAAGATGCTTCTGGAGATGCACGGTATTAAAGGTTATTTGTTAAGACCAGGGAAGTTGAGACTAATTGAAAAAGATTGTGATGAAAGCGATGCACAGAATGCGTGCAGAAGTGGATCTGAGTGAATTTTGTCCCCAAGGCCACTTGATGTCCTTTTGGATGGAGTGATGCGAGACGTTAGAGAAAGGGCATTTAGAAGTCAGACCTAAGTTGAGGGATAAGGAAATATGTCGCGAATAAAATGTGTGGAATGGCTGATGTTTGCATACGATACAGTGGTGAATGGGGATGGTGAAGAAACGCCCGTACTGACGGTAAAAAAATGGAAACGTTTGATTTGTGCTGACATTGAGGAGTAAGTGTAACAATGACAGAAGAGGAGAATCACTTAATAAGTGAAACAAGCAGGCAGTAGGTAGGATCAAAAACTTTAGAAGAGTAAGAATGTCTATGGATGACAAGGTTGGAATGCTTTAAGGTACTGATGAACCAATTTTCCTTGAAGGAATAGAAGTTTACATGTTGAATACGACTGAAATAAAATCACAGAAACAAGAGACTTAAAGACTTAAAGAGGTGACATGGTTAGCATGGCTGAACAAATGGATTGGAGTTTATATATATATATATATATACTGTATATATATATATATATATATATATATATATATATATATATATATATATATATATATATATATATATATATATATATATATATATATATGTGTGTAGAATCTACTGGTCACTTTTACCAGACACATATGTAATTCTAATAGCCACAATGCCCTCTTAACTTCTCGAATTCTTCGCTTTTTGGATATACTTGTAACTGAAGCCGTGACATCCCAAACACAAGAAAGTGAAGAGACTTGTGATTTGCCGGTTGGAGACGAACCCAGGTCACCTTAACCACAAGGAGGTCACGTTGCAGGACCTGACCACGAGGAAGGATAAAGTCTATTACCTGTTGTACATATATATACCTGTCGTTTTCAGATATATTTATTAGAGCTGGAATAGACCCATCTCCTGCATCGCCAGCCAAGTGGGCAATCGTTTTTATTGCCCACTTGGCTAAGATGTGAGGATGGGTCTATTCAGCTCTAATAAATATATATCTGAAAACGACAAGGCATGCGTACGACAGGTACAGACTTTTATCCTTCTCGTGGTCAGGTCTGTGACTCTGTATGTGTGTGTTTTGTGTGACCGGCAAAATCTGAATCTCTTCAATTTCTTGTGTTTGGATGTCACGGCTTCGTAAGTTTTAAGCATATCAAAAAGCGCGAAGAATTTGAGAAGTTAAGAGGGCATTGTGGCTATTAGAATTACATATGTGTCTGGTAAAAGTGACCAGTAGATTCTACATATATATTTCAGCCTAAAAGCAATAAAAACGATTGCCCACTTGGCTACGATGGTGAGGATGGGTCTATTCAGCTCTAATAAATATATCTGAAAACGACAGGTATATATATGTACGACAGGTAATAGACTCTTATCTTCTCGTGGTCAGGTCGGCAACGTGACCTCCTTGTAGTTAAGGTGACCCGGGTTCGTCTCCTGCGACCGGCAAATCACAAGTCTCTTCAATTTCTTGTGTTTGGATGTCACGGCTTCGTAGTTACAAGCATATCCAAAAAGCGCGAAAGAATTCGAGAAGTTAAGAGGGGCATTGTGGCTATTAAATTACATATATATATATATATATATATATATATATATATATATATATATATATATATATACACACACACACATATATATATACATATATATATATATATATATATATATATATATACTATACATATAAATATACTGTATAATAAAAATACATACACACTTACATATATGTATATATAAGTGTATGTATATATATATATATATATATATGTATGTATATATATATATATATATATATATATATATATATATATATATATATATATATATTGCTATGTATGTATATATATTTTTATGTATACATGTATATATATATATATCTATGTATGTATCTATCTATCTATCTATCTATCTATCTATCTATATATATATATATATATATATATATATATATATATATATATATATATATATATATATATATATATATATATATATATATATATATAATATATATAAACAGGTCATATAGCTGTAAGCTTCATAGTAGCTATCGAGGGTATCCAGGAAAAGAAAGTAAGGATATTAGAACAACAGTTTATTTTGCCGACAAGGCTGTAGTTTACAAAAAATCACTTAAAATCTTAAAAAAACAAAAAAAACAAATAATAATTTAAAATTCATATATATATAAATAAATAAAATATATATATATAAATAAATATATATATATATATATATATATATATATATATATATATATATATATATATATATATATATATATGTGTGTGTGTGTGTGTGTGTGTGTGTGTGTGTGTGTGGGTGTGTGTCTTACTGTATGTATGTATATATGTATGCATGCATGCATATATGTTTTTGCATTTGATAAAAAGAGCAGAGCTTGACTGGAATATGTGGGGGAACGAACTATGAACTGGTTTTGATAGTTGGCAAATCCTGCGGGGCAAGTAATTGTCTGGTTTTGGGTTTTACCAAATAGTTCCAAAACCTTGCTTGTGCGAACTTTGATATGTAATAATTTTACCATTAAAGATGAATGAATTTTTATAATGGAAATAAAACCTTTGAGTGGTAACTGTCGAATTCAGCTTCGGACATTTTTTAAGTCTTTGTACGTAAGAGACCCCTTTACAATCTGGTAAGTCTTTCTACCTCTATAACAATAGAGGTCACTGGCAACTTTCTGCACTGAGAGATTGGTTTCGTATATATAAACGATGGCAAAGGATGTGGATGAACAGTTTTCGATAATCAACCAAGGAAACAGCAAACTATCTAACCAACATGAAAACGGTAAGACTAGTGCCTGATATTTTGTTCTATCAAGTTCAGTATTATTTAGACTTCTGTCGTCTTTCGCAGTGTATGGTCAGGGTGTTCTTCATACCAGTTAATAATTGTTTCCACATATATATCTGTAGTAGCATTCGGACACCCCACACATAGGCTACACGTTTAACCACGGAATAACCACGCAAGAGCAAAATAGTCGTAATGACGCCCCAACTTCTAAACGTCTTTACATCATATTGGGTACGCCCATCACAAGAAGCTGGTTGTTCAAGTCGAGAATGCATGAAGAGTTTTCTCCTTCACGGACAGGACTCGACCCCCATAAACAAAAGGTACCTGAGAACGTACGAACGCACTTCGCTACGAAGACGTATAGTTTCCTTCAGTTCATGCGTACATACACCCGTCGAGTTCAGATACATTTCACGAGAGCTGAAATAACTCGCACCATAGTATCACAGTGTCGTAGCGGTTATAGCTTTTTAGGCTGAAATATATACTGTATGATTATATAGAAGGTACTACTTCTTTTTACCAAACATGTATGTACTTTTGATAGCCCCAGTGGCACTTCTCGATTCTCAAATGTAAATTATGTCCAGTAAAAGTGAACTGTGTACATAATTTATATACAGTATATTATATGTGTGTGTATTTATATATATATATATATATATATATATATATATATATATATATATATATCTATCTATCTATCTATCTATCTATCTATCTATCTATCTATATATATATATATATATATATATATATATATATATATATATATGCATACATACATACATACATACATACATACATACACACACACACATATATATGCATATATACAATGCAGTTTCTATTAAAGTCAAAACATAATTTGCAAAGACTATCTTTTTTTGGGGAACAGGAGCTTTGAGTCTGTCTATACTTTTCCTTTTCTCTTCACGTAAGTAAATGGAAGCAAACTTAAATAATCTGTCTTTATTCCTGATAAACTACCTGAAGAGAAAAAGAAGTATAGACAGTATCGGAAGTCTTAATAAAAGATAGTCTTTACAAATAATGCCATTGATTTCAATAGAAATGGCATATATATATATATATATATATATATATATATATATATATATATATATATATATATATATATATATATATATATATATATATATGTATATATATATATATATATATATATATATATATATATATATATATATATATATATACATACACATCTATATGTATATATACATATTTGTTTTTTAGTATTTTTATTGTACATCATCCCTATTCGCAACTGTTTTCAATACAGCTTAGTCTTAGATGCAGTGAAGTAACTTGAAAATCATCTGAAGGTTTTGGAAATTAATTTCCTTTATCTCTTTGCAGATCAGTGTTGCCCTTTTGGTGTTGGTGGCCCTTTTTGCCCTGATGGAGGTCACTGGAGCCCTGCCAGCTCCTGAACCTAACCGACGCTTTTTCTTTGGACAGAGTCCCTATGGCTTCGGCGGTTACGGATATAGACCCTTCGGATACGGCTTCGGCTACGGTGGATACGGAGGTAGCTTTGGAAGCTTTGGAAGTTATAGTAGCTTTGGAGGTTTCTACGGATAATGAATAAATCGAGGATGGTCGTGAGAAGCATTCATAAGCTAATTTTTTTATAGAAAGCCCTTTGATATTTAATTCTTTTAAAAGAATTGTGATTGTTATGTCATATATATATATATATATATATATATATATATATATATATATATATATATATATATATATATATATATATATATATAATAATAATATAAAATTTTCTCTTGAAAGACAACTTTCGTCGCATTTTTCTTCCTTTGCTATCAGTAAAGAATTAATGGGTTTAAGCGTAAGTGTATTCAGAGGCCTTACTTTCCTCTAGAATACTACAGTACATACAAGGTTCTAGATGGAGCCCGTGATAGAACAGATAGAGATGCCATGAGGAAAATGTACTTTTTACCCATAGCTGATTAATCTTGTTATATACTGAGCGGTGAGGGATTACTTGTAAGGTACAAGGGATGCTGCTGATTGTTTTATTGACATGAAAAGCATCGAGAATGTTGTGGAATACCTGATATTCGCTGACGAAGAAGAGAAGTTGCAGACACTAATGAAAGAGTTTGAGTGCACTAGCATGAAAAAATTGAAAGTAAATATTTATATGAGTGCAGTATATAATAAGGAAACCAGGTATGTGAACCACTGAATCATAAAACGATTGGTGCAAGAATCAGAATGCCATATTATTAGAGGCATCTGGGAGAGCTGTATTATATAATGGATGATAGTAAGATAAAAGAAGAGGAAAATTACAGCGTCAGTGAAGAAAGGGAGGCAGCAGAATTTCTGCTAAAGATTTAGAGGAAGAAGAGAATGTCATTGGAAGAAAAGTTGAAATGTATGTAGAGCTTGTTAAGTGACAGTCTCTCGTGGCAGCAAAGCTTGGAGTGTGAATGTAAGTGAAAAACAGGTAGAGGCTCTTGACACGAATTATCTTCTTCAACTACAACAAAGTGAGAGGAATAAAAAAAAATGAGAAATATAGATATGGCAAAACTAAAGTAAGAAGTTTAGCATAGGGGTAAGGCTGGATCACTGTGTTTAGAGCTGGTTTGGTCATGTAAAGAGAATATGGGGCAATAGTCTGGTGAAAAGCCAGAATCTCGGTTGTTGGATCTAGTCCAGAGGTCCACACCAGACCCGTGCTTACAGCTCTTTGACAAGGGCATTTGCTGGTATAAGGCTGGCTTAGCTGAAACTAACCATCCTAGTTTAATTACATTCATGGCATTAGCTGATGTCTTATCTTTCTTTGGAGTAACCACTGTTAAGGGTAACTAGCAACTGATAATTACACTTGGTCATACACATTATATATATATATATATATATATATATATATATATATATATATATATATATATATATATATGTATGTATCAATGTTATGTGTGTGTATGTGTGATGTAAGAAGTGTATGCATATAAGTAACTAAGTATTGAGTGTATGTGAATTTAGGAGAGAACCTTGCAAGTCTGTTAGCGCTGCCTTCTTCAGGATGAAAATAAAGAAAAAAATAAAATAAAGTACAGACGCCAAACTGGATCAAAATACCCAAAAGAGCAACGAAGGACGAGCTCAAAAAGTGGGTAAGTTGACGCTCTTGGACAATCATCCTTTGTAGCAAGAACTGGTTATTGTCAGCCGTAAAATGCTAAAGACGTTAAAATTCCAAGAGATGCACCGGATTTTTCTGGCCACCACCTGCACATGCAAAGTACTTTTCACTGAGTGTTTCCATTTAGACTGAATTTCTATTGGCATCATCATTTATTTCTTCGGCATTCAACTCTATAGAACGAGATGCTCAGGTGAGATTTAGTATTTAGGCTGATTGTCTAATTGTAATCTTTTCACAGTTGTGTCTTATTCTAAGAAAGTAACAGAAGATATTAAGCAAAGATTGACACAGAGCATCTATTCTGAGGTATAGTTACTTCAAGTTTGTTGACATGAAGGATCATCCTCACTCACTAGAAGAAACAATTAGCACATAGTCAATTTATGGAGGGAACACTGAAAAATCTCTTCGCGAGCCGCGTATAAATTCAAGTTTGTTCAAGCCAAAGCCCCAGTAGGAAGGCTGAGGTCACGACACAGGTAAAGATTTTCTTTGACCACCTTCCTCCTCAAGTACAAGACTTCAAATTATCAACATGATATGCAGGCTTCCTTATTTAGCGTAGATTCAAGTTTGGGCATGGAAGGGAGTGAATGCACGTGTAGGGGTTACAGTGTCATAGCCCACTGGACTTTTTTTTTTTCAGCGCAGTACTAAAAGTTTAGTTTGCATGATACAATTTTTTCCATAAGCTTTGTAAAAATATTTGTGAAATGACACGTTTCTCGTTTTTCTGGAAGCAATTTACAGATATATATACTCTCTCTCTCTCTCTCTCTCTCTCTCTCTCTTTCTCTCCTCCCAAAAAAATAATGTTTTCATTCTCCCTAGATATTTCTTGTTCGTTTATAGTGAGCCGAAGTTATTTACAGTTATGTTCTTTACTTATAGATTAACAGATGGTTGGCAACTTTTGGGCTTTAGGAAGAATAATAGTCATAGCAGGTACCCTTGATGTCTCTTACAAATGATGGGGCATCACTGATAATGAGAAATATGGGAGCAACTGCCATGCGAAGGGAACAGAGGACCAACACAGTGAAGAAAACTTCCACGTAGAGGCATCGTAATATCATAGAAAACGAGGTAGCACCTGCCAACACACCACTGGAAATCACGAGGGAAGGCAGGAATAAAACAACCAATCTAATGGACTGAAATCGTCTGCAGTGAGCCGAGATTTAATCGTCTGCTTTAGACAAAGGGTGTTATAGTTTCTCTGCATAAACCAAAAATTAATTTACCAGTTTGATCTGATTATTAGATTATGTAGTGTTTGTTATTGCATTTTCGCATCAGATGCCCTCTCCCCCTTTTAGTGGTATCTCCAAAGGGTACTACACTTCTAGTTTTCATTTAATCAGTTGGAATAAGGTTAACCTCCACTCGCCATTTTCAAACCGAGGTGCCGTTCACTATAATCAACTAACAATATCTACGTTTGTCCATCTGGGAATCGACTCCTGGCCCCTCCACTGGTGAGGTGAGGTTACAGATTTTTTATGCAATGGGTTCATCTTTGATCCTACAGTTACTGTGTGATTATCAGGAATGATTGTCTTAAGTCGCTTAGAATACCATATATGAGTGTATAAGCTTATTTATGTTTACATACACGCACACAGACACTATATAAATACATATAAACATAATTAAGCTTATACACTCATATACGGTATTAGCAAAAAAGTAACTTCAACTGAAAGGGAGCGTTCTATGCAATTTAAGACAATCATTCCTGATAATCACACAGTAATTGTAGGATCAAAGATGAACCCAATGCATAAAAAATCTGTAACCTCACTATTTGTTCGTTTTCGTGCTCAAATGCCTCAACACCAATAAATATTTTGAATACCGACATGTTCAGCACAACTTCTAAGTCTCTCTGTCTGTCTCCATCTTCCTTCTGGCTCCCAGGAATTTCAAACTGTGAGTTTGTTCGTCCTCTTTCGCTCTCTTTCTTTTGGGTGACCTAAGGATATTCACATCGTTAATTTGTCTCTGCTAAGTCCTTTTCTATATATTAGCATAAGTCCATGTTTCACTTCTATTTCCTTCTTGACTAAAACATAGACTAACCAGACTATTCATATCGTCAATATCCACCTTTCATCTCATTCTCGATGAATAAAAACTCCTTTTGTAATTACTATTTACTTTATCTCGGAAAAACGCTAGCATTCTTTTTGTTCCATCAACCTGGCCCTTTTCAGGTCTCCCATTCCTCCTGCATCGAGATGTTTTTCCAAGATATTCAACCTTTTCCTCGAGGCCCGACAATTTCCCAGCATCTCTTCGCCCATGCTAACCCGAAGACTTTCTTTTCCTCAATTTCTGAAGCTTTCTTTTTTGACATGCAATATCCATAACCATAAATAATTTTAATATATATATATATATATATATATATATATATATATATATATATATATATATATATATATATATATATATATATATATATATATATAGAGAGAGAGAGAGAGAGAGAGAGAGAGAGAGAGAGAGAGCATAGTTTACAGTCTCGTATTCATTCTCGTTCTGCGACAAAAAAATGAACGACAACAGCGGCAGTAACCCAAGAATGCATCCATGTTAATACCCATTAACCAGTCTTTTTGATCTTAGAAATATGTGTCAGTCAAGACACACCCGTGTTTTCACCCAGGACAACAAATCTATTTCCCTTCTTTACTTCAACAACACGGAACGGACCTTCAAACTTAGGACCCAGCTTATAGTTCAGCTGATTCCTGACATTCATCTTCAAATAAACAGTATTCTGTCACTTGTTTAGAGCTATGGTGTACAACTCTATTCTACTCAATTATTCAGCAACTCTTCTCCGCTACTGAATTTCTTACAGAACAGTCTCAATGGCCTCCTAGACATCTCATTTACCAATGCTTTTTCTTCATCTTTTCCTTTTTTTTTTATTCTTCCACCTTTCCACTAGGCTAGACCGTCATCTGCATTGTGCTTCATTTCAAACAATTTCTTTTTTGCCCTAGCTAAGAGCAAAAACTTACAGCTTTCTCTACACAAACATTTCCTACTGTAATTCAATATTTTTATTCCCTCACACACACACACACACACGCAAACACAAAAATACGTTCAAAATCTCTAGCGAAAGAAGTTCTTACTTACCTGTATTTTTGCAAACATCAATAGGGGATGAGGTCTTGGAAACCCTTGCCCAGGCCATCAGTAGGCTCAGAACCCAGACCCCGGTCTAAAAAAGAAGATTCCTTGGGGACGGACTGATGTGGAAACTGTGGACTTCTATGATCGGTTGCAAAATCTTGAGGGACAGGTTGGCGCGGGGTTAACCCTGTGATTCCCATTGTCACGTAGGGAATTTTTCGACAATGAAATATGTTGATACATATACACTAAAAACGATAGATATTGCTTTTAAAATAAACATACCCGAAATGAAATAACTGATGTGATTAATAATGACAACAGACGAAAACTATCTACATCAGGACAGATCACTTTGCAAACTAGCTGTTCATTGCAAGAGATTCATTTACTGTCCAGTTGTAAAATGGAGCTCGCTGGCAACTGTCCACAGGAACGAACTTCATTTAAACAGGAGCTATGGAGGGACTGAGGAGCACTTCTTCCAGAACTAGCTAAGGAAGAATCAAAGCATCACTCTACCTATTCATCATGAAGACGGTAAGATTGTTACGAGACGTTTTGTTACATACCGTAAACACATAAAGATATTTCCATAAACTTGTTGACGAATCTACGGCCAAAATTTTATGGGAGTAGAATCTTCTTAAAATTGTGCGCCTTTGTCATAATCAATACTTGATATAGTATTCTACTGACAGATGATGAATTACATCCAGGAAAATGTGCATGCTTGCTGTATGTATGCATACACACACACACACACACACGTATATATATATATATATACATATATATATATATATATATATATATATATATATATATATATATATATATATATATATATATATATATATATATATATATTGACGTGTACACCTAAACAATCTAATTTCTCTTTTTAAATGTGCACAGGGTTAATCATCCATACACAACACAGTATAAATATGGATAGTAGATCTGATATTGCTCTTTATTCATCATTCCAAATGACGTAATGTGAATCATATTCTTATTTATACTGAGTAAATGTTTAGTATTTCTATTGCACGCTATTCATCATTCATTGTGACCCTTATCATAGCATAGTCTGGCTTCGTTGCAGTGGATCAAACTTGAAAATCATCTGAAGGTTTTGGAAATTAATTTCCTTTATCCCTTTGCAGATCAGCGTTGCCCTGTTGGTGTTGGTGGCCCTTTTTGCCCTGATGGAGGTCACTGGAGCCCTGCCGGCACCTGAACCTAACCGACGCTTCTTCTTTGGACAAAGTCCCTATGGCTTCGGCGGTTACGGATATAGACCCTTCGGATACGGCTTCGGCTACGGCGGATACGGCGGTGGCTTTGGAAGCTTTGCTAGTTATAGTAGCTTTGGAGGTTTCTACGGCTGATAATCTTCTTCATACAATGTTCCTCCAGTTTATTCTTATTGTCATCAGAGACTTGAATGTTTTTAAAGAACAGAGAGCATATTTTTTTTGAAGATTGAAATAAAATTTGACGTTTTCCCAGATGACTTTTAATTCATAGTCCCTCTCCCTGTAATGTTCATAAAAATGCTTGATTTTAAATGTCCTTTTAAAAATTGTATTTTAGGAACTGAATAACCATCAGCGATTGCTTCAGTGGCCATTTATTACTTATTTTCGAATATTGTCATTCCTTCAGTTTTTGTGCTATAAATACTTCGATGATTTCACGTTCAGAAGTCTTCACTTTTATTATTATTATTATTATTATTATTATTATTATTATTATTATTATTATTATTATTATTATTATTATTATTATTATTATTATTCAGAACATGAACCCTATTCATATGGAATAAGCCCACAGGAGCCTTTGACTTGAAATTCAAGCTTCCAAAGAATATGGTGTTCATTAGAAAGAAGCAACGGAAGGTAATGGAAATTTCAGCAAGAAGAGATAGTTATTAGAAAAGAAAAAATAAAACAGAATTATTAAAATACAATGAGAATTGTTTTAGGGTAGCAACGTGTTGCATCTTCGCTTGAACTTTTGAAGTTCCAGTTGACACCTCTGGGGAAACTGTTCCGCAGACCAACGGTGTGGAATAAAGGACCCTGAACTGAGAAGTTCGACAGCGAGGCACATTTACTGCATATTGTTCTGCTGTTCAGAAAATCTGGTTGCTCTCGGACCAGAAATCAAAGAAAAGAGGATAAACAGTGGATCAAATGTGATATGGGAAAGGTTTCTAGATTAAACACGAGAAGATTTTCTAATTCCGCGCAACAACTTCTCGCTGCTGGGAGGAAAGGGCGTTGATAGGTCGGGTATGATAATACGTTAGTAACATAAGTTATCCTTCAGGAGAAAGTCTTTGTCGATGTCAGGCAGGGCAGCCGATCGAGAAACGGTCATACCCAGACAAAGAAATATAAAATCATAAAGTCCTTTAAAAGATGTACCTTCATTAACACCCCATACAAAAATGTTAAAAGAAGAAGAAGAAGTTGAAAGGTGATAGCTGCATCAGCGGCATTCAGTTTGTATAGAATTTTCTCTATTTTTTCTGGGAACTGATTTTTCTAGGTTACTGCATTCTACCAGTAACACGTCGATGCTCGTCATACTTGAAGAGGAAAGCAGGTTGCAAAATTGGATAGTTTTATTTCCGATGGATATAGTATATCAGTTACATAATACGTTAGTAACTGAAATCGGGAGTTCATCTTCCGTAGAGTTATCCTTCAGGAGAAAGTCTTTTGTCTGTCTGTCTGTTTATGAATGTGCATATATATATATATATATATATATATATATATATATATATACTAAAATATATATATATATATATATATATATATATATATATATATATATATATGTATAAATAAAGCAAATGCCTTTATTTATACATACATACTTAGCAGACTGATAGAAATATAAAAATAAATTTATAAAGAAAGCTCGTATAATTGACAGATGGAGATTAAAAAGGAACAGATGTACCTGGAATCCAACACAGGGGTAAATATTTAAAAGGTTTCACAGAAGATTAGGCCCAACAGCTCGGAAGCAGGGAAAAGTCAATTAAAAGGTTATACAGGGAAAGAGACTGACGAACAAAAAATGACCATGGAAAGAATAAGCTGATTACATATGTTTATAAAAGTACAACTCACTAATTCTCCTTTTGGTAAACAATAACAATTTTTGCAAAGTGAAAATTTTCACCAAAAAATATATTAAACATAGGAATACATAGAAAATATATATAAGGTAACTAATTAGTAATTAAGTCAGTGATTTTATCTTTAAGGTTATTGAACATTTTACTAATACAGGGGTCCAAATAATACATGCCAGGGCTAAGGTTAAAATTACAACTGGAAGCAAGCTGTGTAATAGCAGATTCTAAAAGATTTCATGAAGAGAAATCTTTCGATCTTGCAATCACTGAACTTGCAGTCCAATTTATCCTGCGAGAGTTTTCACTGAAATGAATGAATATTGCATTGGATGTTTGCCCAGTTTTGACAGAGTACTTATGCTGTTTAATTTGTACTTCTAAATCCGTACTGGATTGGCTGATACAAAAAGAACAGCAGTCTAAGCATGGAATTTTATATATTATGTTGTTGCTTTCCTTAGGGCTATTTTTTTATTAACATTCCTTTTAGAGTGCTATTATAGGAAAAACACAAGGTTGACATTAAAAGATTTGAACAATGATTTTATGGTTTCAAAACCACTAAAATAAGGCAAGCTAAGAATGTTCTTAGGGGTTTCTTTCTCCATGTTATTTTCACTATAAAACTTTTTGTGGGCTTTATTATAGCAAATATCTAATTTATGTAAAGGATAACATAAATCTGTCCCAATTTTTCTTATGTATTCGATTTCTTGATCTAAATGCTGGGAACTGATAATGCACAATGCTCGTAAAAACATAGAAGAAAAAATGGATATTTTGATATTAAAGTGGTGGCCTGAATAAAAATGAACATTAATTGTTGTTGTTTGGTTTCTAGGTAAATACTGATTCCATATATTATTATTATTATTATTATTTGCATTGAAATGGTTCTCTACGCATTAAAACATCTAAGAAAGGGAGGCAACTGTCTTTTTCTAAATCTAAAGTAAACTTAATGGATGGTACCTTGTTATTCAAATTAGAGAGTAAATCATTTACATCAATACCAGCAGGCAAAACAGCTAAAATATCAACATATCAGTACATCTACCTGTAAGTCATATTATTTCGCTCACTAGGTTGTGCATTTGTGATTGTAAGTTTCCGTTCAATGGTGAATTCTACCAACAAATATTTGGTATGGCAATGGGCAACCCTTTATCCCCACCTCTCAAAAATTGTATATAGAATTTGTCATAAAAATATTTACCTAATATCATTTGTACTCCTTTAAAGTGGTATAGATATGTTGATGATATATGAAAATATATAATATTATCATGTATATAAATATATATGGAGGATTCTAAAATCAATATTCTTTGATTCTCTTGAGTCTCTTCGCAGATGGGTGTTGCCCTATTGGTGTTGGTGACCCTTTTTGCCTTGGTGGAGGTCACTGGAGCCATGCCAGCACTCGAACTTAACTGACGCTTCTTCTTTGGATAGAGTCCCTATGGCTGCGGCTGCTACGGCTAAAGACCTGGCTTTGGCTACGGCGGATACGGCGGATACGGCAGGACTTTGGTGGATTTGGTGGATTTCAGGCTAATGCGATTCTTCCATGAAACCAATTGGAGGTACAACATGATAAACTATCGTCTTTCAAAAAATCCTAAAACGACTAGATATTTATTTGTTAAAAAATATAGATATAACCAGTTCTGTAAATTATGTAAATTTTTTATAAAATTAACTTTTATTACATTATTGCTGTGATAGTAAACTTACCTTGTCATGTGTAGTGGACGAGGTATTTGTAATCATAAATTCATTCTTTAGCATCAAGTATTACTGACATATTTGTCATTACTTTCATTCTTTTTGATATGGTCAATATCTCTTCCATTGCAAACCATTAGTTTTTCCTTTTTGTAGTTAGCAATATATGGCACTGAATTTACTGTTCATAGTGTTCCTTTGGAAGAAACACGGCTTCTTTTCTTAGCAGTAGAAAATAGTGCGAACCAAGTTACAAGTAACATTGAGCACACCTTTTCTCGAATGTCAGCAGATAACTGTAAGTGTTCAAGCGACAACCACTCCAGTAAGGCTGTTCCATAACCTCGAAGTGGAGGGAATAGAAAACTTCTGGTAACCTGCTGACCAGTGTGATGCTGTACCATAAGTTCATAGGGATGGTGACAGTTACGAAAGCACTGAGGGTAGTAGTAAAAGCCCTTTTGAACTTTGGATTATATATTTTTCATATTTACTCTATGTCATGACTAGCCTACTGTTGCAAGGAGGCTGTAGCTATCCCAGTGGGTCATTATTTCTTCTTCTCAGCTTAATCTCAAGTCAGGGTCGATGTTTCTGAGTCCTTTCCAGGTATTTGTAACACTCATTTAAGGACAATTTCATAAATTTGTTCAGTATGTCTTTGATGGGCTGATCCCTTTCCTGTTTATCCGGGCTCGGGAAATGGAGGGCATACTCTTTCTTCAAAGTTAAAATCAATGAATATGTAGGAAATATTGCCAGGGAGGGATAAATGGAGGCCAAAACACTGATTGATTTGACCCTCATTGGAGCACACATGCAATGAATTAGGGTTGTCTGAAGGTCCATCTGCTTAATTACTTCACTGAAGTCAACCTCTGGAATAAGCACCACCATCAGAGAAGAAGAAAAAGACACATGTAAATATGTAAAAATAATCTCGAAAGCTGTTTCAGTTTTACTTTTAAACTACTAAATTCTTTTCAGAGGTATATAGAGGAAGCATGACAAGAATTATTTTGCCACTCTTTTTTCTCTCTCTTTCACACACACACACACACACACACAGGAATTATCAATGGGTTAAAATGATCCCTTTAAAAGCTTATCCAATTTTATTGACTTGTTTGTTAGACTAGAAAAAAAACCAGGACGTACTCTTCTTCATCTGACAATCAGCCATTTTAAAATACCGTAAATCTTGTTAGCAGCTGAAGAAATGCCATTAAAAAACCAGTTACAGCCTCCCTGAATTACCTTCACTTTTAAGACTGGATTTTGAAGTTAGCATGATAGTTCATAATGAAAGCAACAGAGGCAAAAAGAAGTGAAAATTGTTTGTTAATATGTGAATGAATTATTTCAGTCCGTCTAATTGTCGAAAAAGTTTAAATGAATTCCATGGGGATGCATTTGTCTGTTTTCAGCAAATGCAACTGGTAAATCAAGCCAGAGTCTGAAAGAATGAGTAAATAAACTTGGCGATGGAATTCCAGTCACTGTGGGTACCTAGAGGGGGGGTTATGCGGCTGACGACTATACTCACAGTCTTCAGCTCTCTTTAATGTGTTGCATGTGTGCTAAGAGAGAGAGACGACTAAAGAGAGAGTCTGCAGTTCTCTTTAATTGTTTTGCAGATGTGAGGTGATTAACAGCTCTCCTAGCTGGTGTGAAGGATTAGACTTAGAGAGAGAGAGAGAGAGAGAGAGAGAGAGAGAGAGAGAGAGAGAGAGAGAGTGTGTGTGTGTGTGTAAAAGCACGTACAGTAATGGGAAAACAGCAGCAAAGATTTTGCTTCGACTGAGTGGAAAAAATTAATGAAGGGAGTAAGTATACGACATTTTAAAAATGTTGACTGATTAAATTATCATTTCAAAAGATTTATAAAATAAAGAATAAAGTATCTTCCTCACATCTATAAAGCAAATCAAATTCCAATTGGTGTACTGCAAACTTTGGGCAGTCTGGCAGAACATTATGAAAAATATTTCACAAGTATTTCAAATTATATAATTTTTGTAGATTTTATTCTACAGTTAATTCTGTAGTTGACACTAAGAGACGGAGATAAATAGAGATGTGAGCTGGTCACTGACTGCAGAATCTGAGGTATCAGTTTTTACCGAGAGCGTATTTCCTCAAAGTCGTTCCGTTGCGAGATTCATTCTTGAAGAATGTGAAGGTCAGGATATTCCAAAGAAGCCTTGATTGGTACCTGATTCTCAGGGAACTTTTTCCTTCTGATTCTGGGGTATCTTGCAAATCTTAGAATATATTATGCTTTTTAACTTTCTGTTACGCAGCTTTCAAAAAGTCTGAAAGGAAGGAAAAAGGAATAATTAATCTAAGAGAAAAGAAAAGAAAAATGAGAATAACACCGTCTTTGGCAACAAGCTCCCACAATGGTAGAAGAGATATGACACACACACACCCATACACACACACATACATATATATATACTGTATATATATATGTATATATGAATGTACGTATGTGGGGGTCTGTATATTAAATTGTACTTTTACCCATTCGGTAAATTTAAGGCAGAACTACAGTTGGAATGAAGGTTTGTTATGAACAGTTGTGAAATGAAGAAAACATCACAATTAGGATATTAAAAATGGGGAAGGGAAGTAGGGGGTAAGAGGGGTGCATGGTGGTGGGCGGACAGAGGGGAGGGGCTAAGAACGTTTACCAAATCTCGCAGAGCAGGTTACCGTCGGGTTTTACCTGAATGTCGTAATCATCAAGCAAAGAGTTTTTCAGGAACATCAGTTGTAATGACAAAAGACAAATAATGCAGTTGTAATAATAATAATGATAATAATAATAATTAAGGAGAGAGCACTTCGTGAAATTAAAGAGATGCATTAGAATGCAACTGGTGATTTCTACTTTGGACTTTTCTTTTCTTTCCATAAAAGAGGTTTCTTCTGAATCCAATTCCAGAATAGAGACCATTGGCAACTCTTCTCTGAGGGATGGCTTTCGTATAAATATAGGGTCGCATTGGATAATGATGAACAGTTTTCCAAAGCCTTCGAAGGAAACAACTAATCTATTCACCATGAAAACAGTAAGATTATTGCTGAGTTTTGTTTTATAGAAAATACCAAAATACTACAGATGGTTGTATTTGTGATTAATGCTGTAATATCAATTTAGTTTGCCAATTTCATTAGAATAATGTCATGCAAACTAACAATGCTTTTGAACATTACATTAAATTAGCATATTCCTGATTGAGTATCCATATTATTTCCACGAAAGTGTGATTAACTCCTAAATGTTGATAAAATCATCCATTCATACATAAGAAGTGCATAAAGGGAATATATTTAAAAAGCGTAGGGATGTATAAATATTATATGAAATTTAATTTTTAAATACTTCCGTTTCATATTAAACCATTACATGCACGTTCTCAACAGAGTTTGGTTTTCGATGCAGTGAATCCAACTTTAGATTTCTCTGAAGGCTTTGCAAATTAATTTATTTTATTCCCTTTGCAGATCGGAGTTGCCCTGTTGGTGTTGGTGGCCCTTTTTGCCCTGATGGAGGTCACTGGAGCCCTGCCAGCACCTGAACCTAACCGACGCTTCTTCTTTGGACAAAGTCCCTATGGCTTCGGCGGTTACGGCTATAGACCCTTCGGATACGGCTTCGGCTACGGTGGATACGGCGGTGGTTTTGGAGGCTTCGGAGGTTTTGGTGGCCTTGGTGGATTTGGAGGATTTCACGGCTGACAGAGAATTTCTCTGAAGATAATATCTTACATTGAAGTCATTGCATTAATGACCTTCAAGAACCTTGTTCTATCAGGAAACCCAACGAATTATTAGATATTGGTGATTCTATTTTTATACAATAAACATTTCTATTTTTTCAAACAACTCTCTTATTCCAAATTCCTAATCATCCGATGTCTGCAAAATTATTATTCCTATTTCTTTTATGCAATGTCATATGGCGCATTTGAGATGTTGAGAATTTAGGAAAATATTCCTTCTGCGATCAGTAATGCATCTAGTTTCTATCATTACTAACAACAACAGTGCTCATTTTTTATAACTGTGGCCTCTTGGGAGTAAGCTTTCTCTAAAACAGGCTAACAGGGAACTGTGGGGGTTGTTGGGGGGGGGTGACATTTAACACAGATTTACGGCAATAGACTGTTTTAGGGCTTTTTGACTCAGTTATTTTCACTCTAAGAACTCTATTCAGTTACGTATTAAAGTAATATTATAGAATTAAACAAAACGAAGGTCTCCTTTTTCAAAGAAATATCTTGAAATGTATTTTATCTGTTTTTGATAGCAGGAATAATGTTGAAATCTGGATATGAATATAATGAATACGTTTATTTATACTGCCTGATGTTTATAAGACAAAAAGTTGTAGGTTAGAGGATTATTTATATTAACCTGGTTATACTGCCTGATGTTTATAAGACAAAAAGTTGTAGGTTAGAGGATTGTTTATATTAACCTGGCTTATGCCGGCAAGAGCCCTTGCGTCAGGGTAATAGGTGTGATAAATTGTTCAATGGATTACGGGGCAATCTTGCGTCAAACAAGAGGGCGTTGTCTTTACAAGAAAATATCCTGTTGCCTTAAAGTTAAACCGTAGATTTTCACAACGACCATCTGTAGACAGCGATAACGCATCGGCAACGCTGCTCATTCATTCATACAAAGTTATTAAGCAAAAGTGTATGAGTGTCAGCACATAGGAACGCCTGAAAAAACCAATGACTGGCAGTGCCAATCATATAGTATTCTAGAGACACGACTTTGCCTCACGTTGTTAAAAGAGCACTGTGATGTATAAAATCTTATGACTTCCGTATGATTCACAACGAAGGAATCTTCATATTTATGTAGGAACTATACCAACGAGCAAGTTAGCGCGTCTTCATTTGTGACCTGAACACGAAAGCCCAACACCGAGTCTCATTGAGTGTTTCTGAGTCCTACCTTACGTGAATCTTTCGCCCATCATTATTGATCAGGTTGCCAAGGAGAAAGTTTATAAAATAATAAAAAAAAAATCACCATTCCTTTCTAATAGTTAAAAAGCAGCTTGAAAGATTTTCAGCAAATTGCATGTAAATGAGGAAGATTTAAAGAAGGAAATGACATTATTACCTCTTCTGCGGGTAAGGAAAGCGAAGCATTCCAAAAAAGCATCTTCGACTGCTGGAAAATCCCGCTTGTTATTTGCTCATGATTACATTCGCTAAGGTAATGAAGGATGTTTTATTCAACATTATGTCTTTTGACAGCTTATTTATACATTCTGTTTCCATTGCTACGTATATGAAAGGCACTTTCGTCTTTACTAGATGTTTATCACTTGCACGAGATATCCATTTGCCGATGTAGTAGGATGAAGCTAAGAAGATTAACTGGTCCCTATTCAAAGATACAAGATGTATTTCCTATTGTTGAAGAAACTTTATTTGCACCATTTTACTCCTGCTTTTAAAATCTTTATGAACGTATGATAAATAATAGTCTTTAGTTTTCTGTAAAGGAAAACTATTGTGCCGGCTTTACTGTCCGTCCGCACATTTTCTGTCCGCACTCAGATCTTAAATCTACTGAGGCTAGAGGACTGCATATTGGTATGTTGATCATCCACCCACCAATCATCAAACGTCCCAAATTGCAGCCCTCTAGCCTCAGTAGTTTTTATTTTATTTAAGATTAAAATTAGCCATAATCGTGCTTCTGGCAACGATATTGGGTAGGCCACCACCGGGCAGTGGTTAAAGTTTCATGACCCGCGGCTCATACAGCATTATACCGAGACCACCGAAAGATAGATCCATTTTCGGTGGGCTTGATTATACGCTATAGCGGCTGTACAGAAAACTCGATTGCCCCGAAGAAACTTCGGCGCATTTTTTACGTGTTATCAATTTGTCCTGGTGTTAGCCTATGGCATTTTATGGAACCATAAACATACTTACCCGTCTCTTCTTAGGAGTGAATGTCTTCAATAATCTTTAAATATCATCATAAAAATCATCGATTCTAATATCATTTTAATCTTATTCTCCAAAGTCACGTTTTCTTCTGGTTAAAGGTAGCATTATTGCGTTGCTTTACCTGTAATTTTTTTTGTCCTGCGATATCAGGCCCTTACAGGCCTACTAATCTGAGATTGCTATACTGTATATACATCTGACTGCAAATTATTAAATACTTATGTTAACAGGTATATGAGAATACTATGTTCAGTAAACGTAGATCCGACCATTAACATTTAAACTTTGGAAATGTTACTGATTAGGATTTGCAGAAACAGCCTCTGGACTGTGGGTTGTGCAGAATCCAGTAGCCCACGTCCTAAATCTTATCCCCTTCCACACCTTACCGCACTTATTTACAGCTTATGGGCAAGGGACCTTGCAAACACAAAGCGGGCTTTATCAACCAAACAATCACATTAATCGTCGAGATATAAAACCGCTTCCCTCCCGAATAAGACGAGTTACTCCTGGAGAAAGGAATGTAAAGGGTTTTGGTTTTAATATATATATATATATATATATATATATATATATATATATATATATATATATATATATATATATATATATATATATATATATATATATATATATATATATATATATATATGTATATACATATATATATGTATATATATATAGTATATATATATAGTGTGTGTATGTGTGTATGTATACGTATATATATCTTTACATATATATTGTGTGTATGTGTGTGTATGTATACGTATATATATCTTTACATAAGGTTAAGTTTGGGTGAGTTCTTTGCTCAGTTAGTCGATATTCAGTTGGAAATGTCTTTGGTGTGAGTTGGTTTTTGTGATCATGTGTAAAATATTGCGAAATACCTAATCCCAAGGAGAGACTGGAAACACAAATGACAGGTTAGAAAGTCCTAGTTCTCTTTATATCGCTTTTGGTAAGAACGGCCTGTTACGAGTTGCCAACAACTGCTTTCTTTTGGTCTTAACATATTTTTTATTTACTGTTCTTTAATTTAGTTGTTTGAGTCCGTTCCTTAACAATTATCGTATGACGGATAAACTCGTTTTAAAATATTCCTGAATAAAAACTAGTAGGTAGACATTCCCGGGGCAGGTACGAAGCCTAAATACCCAGAGATACCCTGACCTTCAAATGCCTTAGGAACGAATCTTGCCACGGGGCAACTTTGGGAAACCTTCCTTATAAAAAAATGACCCTTATTATTGAGGACACAGCGGAGCAATTTCACTGTTATTTGTTCTTAATATTTTTGTTTTTCTGTTAGATTTAGAGAAGATTTACGTAATATAAGACAAGAGAGTTCAGCGTCAATAGTAATAACAGGCAAAAACCATATTAATGCTAATGCTATTAATGGAAATTGAAGAGATATGTTAAAATACAGCACTATCAATAAGCGCTAAATACGCACAAAAACCTAGATAAATACGCAGTGAACGTTCAAGAATATTCCCAAGTAGAATTTCGGATTTCGAAAAGAACAAGAAAAGAAACACGAAGAGGATGAGTTTTATTCACTGGGAAATATCTCCCTGAAAGGCTGTCCATTGTCCAGTTCGTTCCAGTTTCTTCCAGATGTTAATTCCCCCGAAATTCAGACAAGCTTTCATGCTACTTTTGGCATCTCGACTTTTTCCTTCGTCTTGAGCAAGAGGGAGTTTTATCTCTAGGAAGCTGCATAAGAAATTGTTGACCTTTATAGTAAATGGCAATTCATTATCTGAGGTCGTGTATCACTGATGCATTTAAACATTTTTGTGATGAAATTCCTGAACGCCATGAACCATTAAACACCCACAAACGTATACCTATCTATCTATCTACTTATATGAGCGCATCTCATTGAAATTTTTTACCTTGCAAAGGGAAAAGGCAGGGTTACATGTGAAATGTTGGTATGGTGGCGAAAGTATGATTAACTGGGATGTGTAAGGTATATCTGGATGAAGGAAATGTGCAAAGGGAAGGGTAAGAGGAATAATTGTCATGGGGGAGCGCCAAACTTAAATGCGAGAGAAAATGTACAGGAGGATTTTGATTGAAAAAGTGAGATACATTACAGAAAAAAATGATAAGTAAAGAACACTGTCTAAAGAACATTGTCTAAAATCCAAGGAAGGTGTGAGGACCAAGTGTTTATTATGTACAGGCTATGTGAAGGATTTGAAAGTTAAGACAAAAAATTGTATGTGGCATATTTTGGACTCTGAGGAAGTTTAAGATAAAATAAAAGGCAGGCAATGTACAAATTGCTGAGGTACTGAAGATAAGTTGTTGAGAGCAACAAAACGTTTACACGATAGAAATAAATCCTGTGTTAGAATCTGGTGGGGCTGAGACAACGGTGAGTTACGTAACTGTGGGTTTTTTAATATTATTAAAGACAGAATGATGTGGGAGCCAGCAAAACCACTTTAGAAGTTAGTAAGACAGGAAAATGAGACGTTAATTAGTGTGGAATGATGGTCTTTTGCAGTTGATACAGTACTGATTATGGATAGTGAATCGAAAGGTCACAGATTAGTAAAAGAGTATGAAAGTGATGCAAAAGGAGAAGTTATAGCGTGAATGAGTGTAAGAATCAAGATATGAGTAGGATGACAGAAGAGATGAGCCACAGCTACAGATGAAACAAGCAAGTTAACTGGGTGAGTAAAAAGTATTTGGAAGACACTTGAGTCCCAGTGGAAATGAACTTATGGAAGTGAAATGTGGATGTTGAATGCAAATAAACATAAGATTGTTAAAGCTGTAGAGATTAATTATTTCTGTTGCACATGTGGTAGGCGAAGTGAATGTGTGATAACTGTGGATATATGCAAAGTGGTAAAAGGTTTAGTGTAAATGAAAGAATAGCTGAGCGTGTATCGAGACGGGTTGTCCATGTGAAAAGAATGGAGAATGATAGGCTGTACAGTAGATATCGGCGTGCAGTTTGGAAGTGCTGACAGGAAGGAGGAGAGGAAGACTTAGAAATGGAAAGAAAAATAGTGTGAAAGAGGTACTGGACGGGAGAGGCTTCAGAATCTAGGAAGCAAGAGAGTGCATTGCATGCAAGGATAGTAGTGAATGGGGCATTGGGTATAGTGGGGATAGATGTTTGCTAATGAGCCATATTTGTAAATTGATGAAGAAACTAATATTATGGAACTTTTCACCACAAAAGGTTCATCCGTGGCTTTTCTGCTAAAGTATGAATGAGGAAGTTTTTTGTTCTTGCCTTTTTCTCGGCAGTCACTTCTTGTTAGAGGAAAATGGAAAATGCTTATAGTTATATATATATATATATATATATATATATATATATATATATATATATATATATATATATATATATATATATATACTGTATATGTATGTATATACATATTTAACACTGTGTTTATTTATATGTGTATGTGCACTTGAGAAACACCGACCATGAGGTAACTACGATGGCTGTGTAAAGCGACGGGGCAGGGGGCCGGAAACGAATGCTCAGGGCAGGTGATCCCCTGTTTGGGTATTGCCAGTTTGTCATCATCAGTGCGGAAGGAATTTTCCTTGAACAAGAACGCAAAAACGTTCGCTGTCGACTGCCGAATTGAGCTTGGCAGTTTTCTAACCTTCAGATACCTCAAACTGCGCTTCCAAATAGGGATTGTCGGCAACTCTCCTCAAAGAGTTGGATTTCGTATAAAAAGACGACTGCAATGAACGGGATGAACAGTTTTTCAGAGTCATTTAAGGAAACATCAGCTCCCAGATCCACCATGAAGACGGTAAGGTTAATCTGAGATATTTTGTTGTCATCAAGATGCCCAAAAATCAAAGTATCAGCAATTCACACTTAACCTAAACTGAACTGTCTTGAAATTCAGTGAAATTGTTTAATGTTTACAATGTACTTATCACCTATGGAAAATTACAAACACGAACAAATACTGATGCATATACACATAACATATACCAATATTTACACATACTGCACATAAGTGGATGTTACTCTACTTCTTCTAAGACTTCTTTAGCGAATAACATGAGCACATAATTAAATATGCAAAGAGAATAAAACTGTATTTTAATATTCACATCACAAATTATCTAGACTGATTTTCGTTCTCAACAAAGTCTAACTTCTAATAACAAATCTAACCTGAATATCAAATGAAGATTTCTTAAATTTATTCTTGATTCCCTTCGCAGATCAGTTTTGCCCTATTGGTGTTGGTGGCCCTTTTTGCCCTGATGGAGGTCACTGGAGCCCTGCCAGCTCCTGAACCTAGCCGACGCTTCTTCTTCGGACAGAGCCCCTATGGCTTCGGCGGCTACGGCTATAGACCTTTCGGATACGGCTTCGGCTACGGAGGATACGGCGGCGGCTTTGGAGGTGGATTTGGTGGCCTAGGTGGATTTGGTGGATTTCACGGCTGATGAGGTTCTTCCATGAAACCAGTTAGAGTTACAATGTGATAAACGATCGTCTTTCAGAAAATCCTGAAAGTGACCAGATATTTATTTTCTATATAAATTCTATAAATCATAATAAAGTCTCATGTTTTTCAAATTAACTTTTATTACATCACTTCTTACGCTTTGGTGGTCTAGCAACCTATGCATAGGGGTAAATACTATATCATCTGTAATGGACGAAGCATTTATAATTATAAACAATTCTTTAGCATCAAATATTACTGATTTATTTGCCATTACCTTCTTTCTTGTTAATACAATAATTGATTCTACCACTGCAAAACTTTAGTTTCTCCCTTCTTCAAGTTAGTAATACATGGAAGTGAATTTGCTGTTCATAATGTATTTGAAGAGGTATGGCTTAATTTCAAACAAAATTTATCCCTGACTTCTGCCCTCCCTATTTATCCGGGCTTGGGAAATGGGGAAACATTAATTCTATAAGGTTAAAATAAATGATTTGAAGTCTGTGGCACTATGTACTGCTATAATCACAGCAGATAAAGGAAACATTAGAAAGACACCATTAGGTGTATTTTTGGACAGATCCACATGACTACGGTGGTTTTGGTTACAGCCCCTGTGGATACGGTTTTGGCACAGTACAAGTTTTGGAGACTTTGGTGAATATAGTGGCTTTGGTGGTTTTCACGGCTGATAAACAATCTCTACGAAGATCTTGGAAGTTAGACCGTCAACGGCCTTAATGAATTTGTTCCTGTCAGAAATCCTCATGTAGTCAAGATTTTCCTACGTCAATGTGAATTTTTTTCTTTGCAACTATCATATCTTTTTATTTTTTCAAAGTGACATCTAATACATTATACCTATGCCTTGATGTCAACCTTAATCGTGTTCCTCCTTAAGTGCGAGGACAATTAAATACTATTTATCAGTATTTTTTTATTATCAGGAGTCATACATTGATATAACGGTTATAATACTTGCACCACAATTAAAAGACTGGGACTCAAATCACCGGGAAAGAAGGAGTGACGTGGGCTCGTTCCGAGTAGTTAGTAAACTATTGCAGGGTCATACCGTCATGCAGAAGGGTATGTGGTTATCAGTTTTATCTCAGGTTATTGGCCTTGGGGGATTCTGGGAGTCTGGGTAACCATTTAACAGCATAAGAAAATGTATAAGATATGCGAAAGTGAACATAACAAGCACTTTGCGTTCAGGTTAGTAAAAGTTTTCATTCAGTCAACTGGACAGGGGGAAAAAAAGATAGTTTATTCCAATTATAAACTGGAAAGAAACGACATCGAGTCCAGTTTTA
>NC_089753.1:54807866-54815366 GCF_040412425.1 Macrobrachium rosenbergii
TCATCCCATAGGAATCCCCTTCAGGATCAATAATCTACTTGCATTCCTCTTTCCCGTACTAATGTCATTTATATAAATACACTCCTTTAAATTTGCCCACGTGTTTTACGTAATATTTCTCTCAGTAACAAGAGCCCTATGCTCATATGAAATTCCCCTTTTTACGTTTTCCTGGACCCACAAAGTCAGAATCGCAAGGCTAAATTACCTTAAATTGTTGCTACCTGTCTCACAGAGAATATTTCAAACTAAATCGCCAGGAAAAACGTAAAAATGGCGACCTGGCCATAGATCTCGATTTGCAGTTGCAGTTCCCCTAGTGCTGCTTTATTGCATTTGCAACTTGCCAGATCAGCTATTAGCAAAACTAAGCTGGGTACGAGACAATTACGAACCTTTTGTGTACAACCAGCACACAGATCCGGAAATTCCACGCAAGTAATGTGTTTATCTTAGCAAAACCTTTTTACAATCGTGACTGTTCCTAGGAATTAGAAATTGGGACGCATGTATTCACTGAGAGAAAAGAACCGCCGTATTCGATTCGTTAATGCATGCCTTTCAGGATAGGTAGTTAGGAAATAACCAGTGCTAACCATCCTTTGCTTCGAGGAATAGTGCGAAATTCCTCTGTGTTAAAATCTTTGCCATATCTTTTGCTTTGAGGAATAGTGCAAAAATTCCTGTGTTAAAATCCTTGCCATATTCTTGCTTCGAGGAATAGTGCGAAAGAAATTCCTCCGTGATAAATTTTACTTCACATTTCGGATTAGCGAACTGTTATTTAGGCGCGAATAAATTCCCACGTGGGACAAGACAAAGTCAGCTTGCATTGCTGAAATTCTCTCAGTGTAGTTAGAATTCGAGTTAGGTGTTAGGAAAGCGAAATTTAAACTCCGCTTATAGGGAAAATTACTAGGTCGTTTTACTGTTATCCCCTTCCCGGAATCCCAGACGGTCTATAAATAGACGGGTCCATTCAGACAGAATCTAAAAATAACTCCGGTGTTGGTCAGACGTCCTGCACCCCCCCACCCCCCGCCCATGCCCGCGTGTGTAGCATTTTTTTTCCATTCATTTCTCAGCAAACATTTGTCTTTGGGTTTTCCCGTTAGTAATTTCTAAGTCCTAAGGGACGAATCGTATTTCCAAGTCCTCAGAGACTCCTCCTAAAATTCTACGCCGCACGTGGCGAGAATTCCTCAACCAAAATTCCCAGTCCTCAGGGACTCCTAAAATTCTACGTTGCACGTGGCGAGAATTCCTCCAAATTCCACAATTCCAAGTCCTAAGAGACTCCTAAGATTCTATGTCGCACGTGGCGAGAATTCATCAACCAAATTTCCAAGTCCTCAGAGACTCCTAAAATTCTACGCACGTGGTGAGAATTCCTCAACCAAAATTCCCAGTCCTCAGGGACTCCTAAAATTTACTGCACGTGGTGAAATTCTCCAAATTCCCGCAATTCCAAGTCCTAAGAACTAAGATTCTATGTCGCACGTGGAGAATTCATCTCCAAATTTCCAAGTCCCTCACGTGGTGAGAATTCTCAACCAAATTCCCAGTCCTCAGGGACTCTACTAAAATTCTATGTCGCACGTGGCGAGAATTTCTCATTCCTCAGAGACTCATAAAATTCTACGTCGCACGGCGAGAATTTCTCATTCCTTGGAACCCAAAATTAAGTCCTTTTGAGACATTATATAGTGTAGTTCACACACACCTAAGCCCTTATGGGACTGATCATTCTAGTTCGTTAGAACAACTCCTTAATCTCACGCTACAACCGGCCAAGTCCGAGCGTGACAAAATCCAACTACGTCTTTCCGAGACGCATATTAAAATTCGTTCGCCACGAACAACCACGTCTTTCCGAGACATATTAAATTTTAACAAAAGTCTCCTAAGACTTACTAATCAACTGTCTTATTCAGACAGATCCATTCTCCTGCAGTCTGAACAATTGAGTGTTTCAGATTCCTGCAATTGAGTCTTTTCAGACAACCTGAGTCTTTTCAGACCTACCATATAACCATTATTTCAAGATGGCTAATACCAGAGCCCAACAAAACGAGGATTTCAAATTCTACATGTCCGCTGGGAAGGACATGGGGCTATCAGGGCAAGATCTGAGAGAATGGGTTCAAGAGTGAGTGGACGATGCCAAAGCGGAGAGAGAGAGAGAACGTGAGGAGAGGAAGAGAGAAAGAATTGCCCAAGAGCAGGAGAAGGAGAGAGAACATGAAGAGAGAGAGAGAGAAAGAATTGCCCAAGAGCAACGAGAGGAGAAGGAACGTGAGGAGAGAGAGAGAACGTGAAGAGAGAGAGAGAGAACGCGCCCATGAGCTCCAGATGCTAGAACGACAGCACGCCACCCCCCCCCGCCCCCTGCAGCGGGAATGAGTGCCCTCAGCCAAGCTCACTCGTTCATGCCAAAATGGACAGAGTCCAAACCCGAAGTATGGCTTGAAAGGGCTGAACGAGTCCTGGAGTGCTGCGATCTCTCCCCCGCGGAACTCTCCCTTGTTCTCACTAAATTCCTGGGCGGAAAGGCCCTCGTTGCCTACCACGCCCTTTCAGCAGACGATAGGGGAAACTGTGAAGCCGTACGCCAAGCAGTTACGAAGGCGTACGAGATTACCCCCGAGCGGTGGAGGAGACGTTGGAGAGAGCAGCCCAGAGAAGCAGGCCAGACTTGGTCCGATTAGGCGTACCATTCGGAGCGGGCATTAACAAAATGGCTCGATTCGGAAGGAGTTACAGCACCGCCGAGGTACTCGAGCGGTTTAAATTGAGCATTTCCGCGCTACACCCTCCCTGCCCTCGCCACTCATATAGTGGAAAAAGCCCCAGCAACACTCACCGAGTGTTGCCAAATAGCAGACATGTGGGAAACTCACCACCCTCAAGAAGGATCCATGGGGCGGAAGATAAATCCCCCATCCCTCCTCGGAGGATCAAATTCCCACAAAAATGGGAACTCGGGCAAGCCCCTAACTTGCCATTATTGCAAGAAAAAGGGGCATTCCTCTGAACAGTGCCGGAGCAAGAAACCGGCTCCTCTCTCTCCCGGAAAACCACCAAATAACTCGCCTGCGCCCTCCACAGGGGCAGCGTGGAAAGACTTCAGCCAGACCTTTTGCACGGCATGCAAGGTTTATGGCCATTCTCCCACATGGGTGAAATGCCCACACAATAATAAATCAAATACTCCCACCGTCGCCTTGGCCGTCACAGATCCCACGTCATTAGGCCCTCCTGCCGAAGGGGCCCCATAAAAACGTGACTCCTCCACGAGGTAGCCACCCCGCGCTGAGTCGCCAAGTCGCTGCATTCTCCTCATCCTAAGGGACAGAGTTCCCACGGAAATCTCTCAATAGACGAAAACTCGTCATGATCGAGGGAATAAATCAATTTAAAATGATACTCCCTACGGTCCAATTGAGAGTCACAAGACCTCACCAATCCAAAATTTGCAATCTTGCAGTAGCAAGCCATCTCCCGGAGGCTATGACATCATCCTGGGACAGGACTTTCAGTCCCAACAGAAATCACAACAATCTAGGGGTCCACATTCCCTGATTATTTCTCGGCGCTAGTAATCCTCCCCTCTTCTCCTCAGTCAAGACTGGCGCCCCTGGGTACCAGGAGGACGTGCAGTCCCTACCAGTGCCACCTGAGTACGAGGTACAGTGGCCCCTCTATCGGTTCCCGATCCAATTCCAGTGCCCGACCCGGCCTCAGTGCCAGTGCCAGGGCCCCAATCAGATCTCCCTTCCGGAGATGCCAAATTCCTGCCGGTGCCACTTGCATGCCCCGAGCAGTGCCAAGCTTCGTCCGTCCTGACCGACGAGACCAAGAAACCTCTGGTAGTGCCTGACTCTGCCCTAGTGCCAGCGCCAGAGCACTACTCCGATCTCCATTCACGGGATCCAACTCAGGACCCCCCTCTTCCCCGGCCTGGCACCGCTACCAGCCTCGGTAAGAGAGACGGTTCCTCTCGACCACCGCTGAAGCTCACCTGCAGGTGCGGCTCGCAACCCGTGCCTGAGCTGGTCATCGTTACCTGCGAGCCGCTCACGCCACCCCGACCGCTCTCTGCCTCAGTCCGTCGCCGACGTAATTGCAAGTCAGGATTCTGCCATATCTCACTTGGCCAATGAACTACAAGAGCCGAGACGGATCATAGTAGAACCAGCACAGAAAACTCCTGCATCAGCTGTCGCAGCAGCAGGCCCAGGTGGCACTCCATGCCGCCCTCCGGTCCCGGGCCCTCCGCTTCCCCTGCCGAGGACGACTGTCCCCTTAAGAAAGGTTCGAGGCGAAATTACCACGGGCGTGGGAATTTCCAGGTAGTTTACAAAGAGCTCCAGGGCTCCCCTGGCACCTGTGCCACCATTTCATTTTTCGAAGGTCTTGGCACCTCTAATCCAGAAGGGGATGTCAGACCCTCCGCTATCTTCTTCCGTTCCTCAGGAACTTCTATCTCTTATCATCCTCTATTAATCTTTCCTTAAAATTATCACCACAAGAGGCAATTAAGTACGGGATACCATTCCCCACACAATGTATAAATCATTGAGAATAACAGAGTTTTCATTTACTGCTAGCGGCTTGATCGATAGACACATCTGTCTATCGAGACTTCGCATGGTCAGAATACAAGGGTTTAAAATAGATTAAGGCCACTTTAAGCAGATCTTTCTTCGAGGCAAAAGTGATCTCTGTCTGGTCGTTTTCTTAAAGGCACAACCCCCTGTGGGCATCAGCTGGACATGACTCAATCCCCCCTATGTGTTGGACGTGCCCCCTGCCCATAGGAGGAGATAAAAACAGAAAACACGAGGCCTCTCGGACACACGTGCGCTGGACTGGCGGGAGTAAGGACCAAGCCACCTGCCCTTGGCAGTGCCCTTAGCTAACCACATGGCCCTTTTCAAAGTATACTTTCTCCTCGTGCCCTTCGACCGCAAGCCATGTGCTCGCTCCACCGTTGACCTGCCGGATGCCCACATGCCATTGCCCGGCCCTTCGTGAAATTCCCACGCAATGGCCTTTTACGTGAAGCCCCCGCATCCTAACACGTGAAGAAACTCGCCCTCGGAAATCGCAAGTCATCCACGGACCCCTTTTCTACGCTGGAACCTGTCTTACGGTAATGTGCCCTGGAAGACCTCCATTCAGTCACGCTTTTGTCTCGTAATATTTATTTAAATTGTGAGCCAGTAATAATTGAATCTCTTGTCAAATGTCCGTGCTCTTTGAGTGTCGGCAGTGCTAAGCTATCATTAATATATCGTGGAAGCCCTTTGGCACCCTCAGTGCAGCTTCGAATTCATTATTCTTTTGTCTATTTTCATTACTGGCGTATAATGTGCATATCTCTCATTTCAGAGGGACCCTATTTCGTGGAAGCTTCTTGGACTGTGTCTGGAATCCCCCAGTTTCATTCATCCCATAGGAATCTCCTTTAGGATCAATAATCTACTTGCATTCCTCTTTCCCATTACTAATGTCATTTATATAAATACACTCCTTTAAATTTGCCCACGTGTTTTACATAATATTTCCCTCAGTAACAAGAGCCCTATGCTCTTATGAAATTCCCCTTTGTTTACCTCTTTTTACGTTTTCCTGGACCCACGAAGTCAGAATCACAAGGCTAAATTACCTTAAATTGTTGCTACCTGTCTCACAGAGAATATTTCAAACTAAATCATTAGGAAAACGTAAATAATATATATATATATATATATATATATATATATATATATATATATATATATATATATATATAATATATATATATATATATAAATATATATATATATATATATATATATATATATATATATATATATATATATATATATATATATATATATATATATATATATATATATATATATATATATATATATATATATATATATATATATATATATATCACATACATACATGCACATATATACACACACATATATATATATATATATATATATATATATATATATATATATATATATAATATGGAAGAGATAATTGCTAGTGGGGACAACTGGAGGTCAAAATATCAATTGATCTGACCCTTTTTAGCACACACTTGTGACCTAATAGGGCAAAGTTACCTAGCTACTTCATTGTAATCAACCTCTGGGATAACTAAAGACATAACGTAGCAGAAACTGACGCAAATAGAAATATGTAAAACTAACCTCAAAAGTTTTTCAAATATTCAGTTAAACAAGTAAAGTCTCTCTCTCTCTCTCTCTCTCTCTCTCTCTCTCTCTCTCTCTCTCACACACACACGCGCAAACACAAAAGAATTGTCAATGGGTTAAAATGATCTTTTTAAAGATTATTCTGCTTTAATGACTTCTTTGTAACATCAGAAAAAATTAATGATGATGTATATTTCTTCGTCCTAGGATCAGCCATTTTCTAGTTATTTTGTTATTAGTTGAAGAAGAAATACCATTAAAAAACGAGAGCCATTCAGAATTACCTTAATTTTAAAGACTTACTTTTGCAGGTAACATGACAGCTCACCGTGAAAGCATAGAGACAAAAAAGTGCAAGTTGTTGGTTAATATATTAGATGAAATCATATAGACCAACAAATCTGTGGAAAAGCGTTGAATGAGTTCTACAGGAGAAGCATCCTTCTCTTTTCAGAAAATAAAAATGGCAAATCAAACAAGAGTCTGACAGAATGGGTAAATAAACGTGATAATGAAATTTTAGTCACTGTGGGTTCCTAAAAGGGAAATGAAGCTGATGAGCTAAATTATGACCATCGTTTTGCTTTTTTTAAATAAAAGAGAGAGAGAGAGAGAGAGAGAGAGAGAGAGAGAGAGAGAGAGAGAGAGAGAGAGAGAGACTAAACACATCATAGGAAAATATTTGACAATTTGAATGACCCTTCCGGAAAATTTAGAAGATAAAAAACATACTATCGTCTTCATGTCTGGAAACCGAATTACTTCAACTTGATACAACCTTTAATTAATTAGGAAGAATATTATTTAAAAGTGTCCTTCATGTACTTCGAAGCATCGAGTTTTCATTGACTTGACAATACGGTTAGTGCTGTGCCTGACAGTAAAAGAGGACAAGAGACAAACAGAACAGGAGACCGGTTTTCGATTATTAACGATAATACATCGGCTTTTCCTGAGAACGATTTCCTCATTGTTGTTCTTCAAGTCTTTGAAGGTCAAAATATTCCAAGAAATGTCGCTTGGCACCGGCCTCCACGGGAACCTTTGCCTTTTGATAATCAGATAATTTCTGAAAGTTTTACATCATCCGTAATTGTACATCGAGAGTTTTAGTTACACTGCTTACAGTTATAATGAAAGGAAGGAATTTAGAGTTTCCGGCTAAGGAAGGGGGGAATGAAACAAAGTATTAAGGAAGAATAAAACAATCTCTGGCAACTCGGACACAGGGATGCCAAAAGATATACAGAGATTAAATTTCTTACCACGTCTTGTGGTT
>NC_089753.1:54817866-54947866 GCF_040412425.1 Macrobrachium rosenbergii
ATGATTTGGCTTCCTGACTGTGTAAATGAAGAATTCATCTGATGCGGCAAAATGGAGAAAGTCAGCTTCATCCCAATCTTTAAGAAATATACCACAAAACCATGCACAGTCTTCTCTCTGTTGCTGAGTGATGTTGGGCTTGCTGATAACATGAAATGGCTTGATACCAGATTTTTTCAACTCACGATATACAGCACTATAACTTCTCTTCTTTCCCCTTTTTGTTTCTAGTTCAAGTAAAGACTTTCTTGGTCTACCCACTGCCTCAGCTATGATGTCTTTTGACTCCTGAGAAAGGACTTCAGGCCTTCCAAGATTCTCACTCTTTTCGCGATGACAGTCATATGGATTTTTGTTCCAGTTTCTTTTAACAAAGGATTCATCTCTTTTAATGTATTTAGCTATCCAGGAACGTGAAATGAAGGATGTGCTAGCATCCCTGGCCTCTCTGAAGGTTATAGCCCAGATTCGGTCAATAATCCATCTGATTTCCTCCGAGTCGTTAGCCATGGCTGTACCTAACTCCGTCACTCAGTCTGAAAATACAAGAAATGTAAAATGGAAAATAGCTTAATAAAAACTTAAAATAATGTACTTGGAGATAGGCTATAGCAGAAAACTTCATAACTTTCCATTTGTTCTGTGGAGGGCCGGGGGTGGGGCTCTAATTTCGAAACAACTGGTATATATATATATATATATATATATTATATATAATATATATATATATATATATATATATATATATATACATATATATATATATATATATATATATATATATATATATATATATATATATATATATATATATAAATATATATATTTATATATATATATACTTTCTCCGTTATAAACTAAGATTTGTTACGAATACACGCTGAATGAAAGGAACATCTTAGTTAGGTAATGATAATAATGTAAAGTATGTGCGTGCGCGCACGCGCTCGTGTTTGTATGAACGTTTGTCACACCTTGCTCGACAGGATTCCTCCGGGGTTTGCCCGATGATGCAATCATTACGCAAAGAGTTTTTTTTAACCAACATCTCGTGACGACAGAAACGATAATGGAGTTGCAATTAAAGTGGTCAGTATGGAAAAAGGAATTGTTGCAATTAAAGTGATGCATAGAAAGACAACACGTGATATATGCTTTGAATGTTTTTCTTTCTTTCCAAGAAAGAGGTTTCTTTTTAACCCAGCTCCAGAGTAAGGATCGATGGCAACTCTTTGCTGACACTGGAGTTCCGTATAAATAGAAGGTCCCAGGAAAAGCAAACGAACAGTTTTCAAGAATCACAGAAGAAAACAACACATCTCTTATTCACCATGAAAACGGTAAGATTATTATGGAATTTTTCATTGTAAGCAAATATAGCGGATTTCTACAAATTCAGTTTATCTTAACAACAGTGAAACCCTCTACAAATTCTAGTAGAATGATTATGATATTTTATAAGACCTTCAAGCATTAAATTAACAGCATTTTACTGATTTTCCAAGTTTTATATAGAGACATTAAGCATACTGAGAATTATTTCCACGAATGTGTAATTGATTCTTAAATATCAATTACATAATCATCCATCAATACATACGTAGCGTATACTGGAGATGTGTTAAAAGAGGTATAAATATCCATATGTATACACTAAAAATCAAAGGTGTCTTTAGGTACTTCCATTACACACATTGTGCCATCTCATGCACGCTCTCAGCAGAGCTTGGTCTTCAATGTAGCGATTCCAACTTGAGAATCACCTAAAAATTTGGTGAGTTAATTTATTTTTATTCTATTTGTAGATCAGCGTTGCCCTGTTGGTGTTGGTGGCCCTTTTTGCGCTGATGGAGGTCACTGGAGCCCTGCCAGCACCTGAACCTCACCGAGGCTTCTTCTTTGGACACAGACCCTATGGCTTTGGCGGCTACGGCTATAGGCCCTTCGGATACGGCTTTGGCTACGGCGGATACGGTGGTGGCTTTGGAGGTGGTTTCTTTGGTTGATGAACATCTTTCATGAAGATAAGAGAAGCTAGAGTATGACGGGCTTTCATGGACTATCTAATTCTTTTAAAGAAAATATAAAATCTATTTTAAATTTATAAGCTTTTCTTCTCATGATACCTTTGAGTTCTAACTGTCTCTCTATTGTGAATCAAAATGAAATTCAATTTTAAATGTTTTGTCAAGTGTAGTAATTTAGGTACACAGCCTTAAATGAGTTTACTTTTCTTCATGGTCGGCTTTGCTTCATCTGTTACCCAAATTTGAATTAAGTTAGACCAGTAGCCTCATAACCAAATAAACTGGTGGCCGCAGTTTAATTTGTATAAGGATGAATATTAATGTAACAACTTTCATTTGCTAACATATTTAAACACAACAAAGAGCTGAAGTTTAGAGATTTTTTGCTTCAGCTGAGAGTGAACACACTTAGATTATAAAAGATACCCTTCCAGGTAGAACTCAGCGTTGTAAATGATGGACTGCTCTCAAATCTGCACTTTTGAGGCATAGATCAGTTGATCAGTGCTTCCTTCGTTTAAACAGGATGTCTGTGCCATTCTTTTTCGAAAGGGAAAGGCGACTCCTTTGGCTGATGCGTTTGACAAAATTCAGTCATTGAAAATCCATTATGGCTCTAACGAGCTTCATTAATTCTAAACTGCCCAGTTTGGCTTTTCTAATTGTTCCGATAAATTAAAAATATTTTACTAAACTTTGACACGCATATAAAGACTTAGATCCATGTGGTATTTTTAAATTATTTTTTATGTATATTGCAGATTACTTAACATCTAAGTTGTCTGTTTTTTTTTCATATGAAGGGATTCTGTTTTACGCATGTTGGAGAGCTGCTATTGTTGTTCCACTGGATAGTGCCTGGCTGATTGCTGTCTAATTTCTGTAAATCCACTATTTATTATTATTATTATTATTATTATTATTATTATTATTATATTATTATTATTATTATTATTATTATTATTATTATTCTTCAGAAGATGAACCCTATTCATATGGAACAAGCCTACAGGGGCCATTAACTTGAAATTCAAGCTTCCAAAGAATATGGTGTCTATTAGAGAGTAGTAACTGGAGGTAAAGGGACAGACAGAGAGAAGAGATCACTTATTAAAAAATAAAAAATAGGTTGATAAGTTAACAAATAGATAAAAAATGTAAGTAAATTATTAAAATACAATGAGAATTGTATTAAAGTTGTAATGCATTGCATCCTAGATTCAGATTTTGAAGTTCCAGTTGCACGACATCCTCAGGGAGACAGTTCCACAGTCTAACGGTGTGAGGAATAAAGGAGCTCTGGAACTGAGAGAAGTTCGACAGGGAGGCATATTTACTACATATTGGTTCTGCTGTTCAGCAAATCTGGCTTGCTCTCGGCAGGAAAATGGGACCACGGATCAATTGTGAATGTGCAAGATCTCTGTTAAAATACGTTATGAAAAATTGAAAACGAGAGACCATCCGTCGATGGTCCAAGTCATAACTGCTAATATTAGGAAACTGAAACCTACCACCACGAACCACTCTATTTAAATGAGATGACTCTCTGGCAGAAGCAGACACCCACACTAGAGAACAGTACTCTAGTGAAGGAAGCACAAATGACCTAAAACAGGCTGTATTGATTTTATCACTATTAAAAATATATGAGTCCTTACGTACAATACCTAACTTTCATGTGGTATTTGCTGACACTTTCATTATATGTTTCCCAGAAGTAAGATGTGAGTCAAAAGTTACACCTAGAATAGTTAAAACTTCAGACTCATTCAGCAGAGTCCAATTGACTTGGAGGGGAGGATATAGTAGTAAATCTGTAAGAGATCTGGTAACCAATCGTCATTTCGTTTTACTGGAGTTCAGCCTCATACTCCACCGACTACACCATTCACTAATCCGGTCAATGTCTCCACTGAGATTAAGGGCAGCTTCATTTATCATAAGTGAAAACTTTACTACACCGACAAGTGTTGCATCGTTGTCATAATGAACAATCTTGTTTTCCAGGCCAACAGCCACATCACTTGTATACGCTAAAAATAAATAACAGTGGACCAAGAACACTACCCTGTGGAACTCCAGACACAAAATGTCTTGGTTCAATAAAGATCCTAAACAGCAGCAATTCGCTGCTTCCTACCTGTAAGGAAATCTTGAAGTAATTCTAAAACATATCCACCTATTCCAAGATTTTGAGGTTTATAAGTAAGTGCCTTATGATTTACTCAATCGAAAGCAGCACTAAAATATATTTGAATTACTCTGCACTCAAAACCCTTAACAAAGTTCTCTTGTAAGTGGTATGTAAAATCTAAAATAGCATTGCAGGTACCTAACTGCTTCATATGTGCATTTTAACTATCAGCTAATAATCCTTTAGATTTCACATATTTATATAGTGGCTTAAAAATAAGTTTTTCTGCAGCTTTGGAGAGCACAAGGAGAATAGAAATTGTCCTGTAGTTACTGCAGCTGGCAGATATGCCACTCTTTGGAACAGGCACTCTATTGCTAAGCTTGTGCTCATCCACAAAGATACTACGTCGACATAAAAATCTATACAATCTACTAATCTTGGGAGGCAACACACTAGAAGCGTTCTTAAAAAACAAAAGAAAGAAACCATTAAGATCTTCTCCAACCCAGCTATCAAGATTATAAAGAATTTTCTGAACATCCCTGGAGTGAAATGGGAAATTTGTAAGAATATAGGTTCAGGATGACAAGTATGAAGGAGAGGGACATCCTCGGCTGATTGTTTAGCTTCGAAAGCTCAGTGTATCAGTTAAGCCTTTTCCCTAGGGCCAGTAACCAATCTACCATCATCTGTTAGTAGTGGTGGAATGGAAGACGTGCCTCACCCAGAGAGAGATGATGAATTTAGTCCACCACAGATGAGGTTGAGTAATCTCATCAAGCTTCTTTTTAAGGAATTACTGTAATTTATCTCAGCTATATGATAAATTCTATTCGCAGCATGGCGAGACTTAAGAAATATGGTGTAATTTTCATGTGAATGATTTCGTCCCCATGTGTTGAATTTGGTCTGTTTGTCATGGCAAGCTCGTCTACAAGTATCATCAAACTATGGCTGATCATTTGTCCTAAATTTGATGACCTTACTAGGGACATACCTCATTAAAATAGCCATTAGCATATTGTTTAACTTCATCTTGGGATCTGGATCTGATATAGCATCCAAAATATTAAATGCCTGACAAGTTTCAGTAATGCAATCCCAACTGGCCTTAGATTTCAGCCAGACCGTCTTTGATGGCATTAGGAATATACTAATTGGGTGGCCGGTAATCACAGGAAAAAAAGTCACAGGAAAAAGGTCACAATTTTGGCTAGGAAAAAAGTCACAGGAAAAAGGTCACAATTTTGGCTAGGAAAAAAGTCACAGGAAAAAAGTCACATTTATTTATGGTGGTCGGTAATAAAGTCACAGGGAAAAATGAACACTATTTCTTGGGGTCATTATCTTTATGATATTTACAATCTTTTGTTTATGATTATATGGAAATCCCCAACGGGCTTGTACTAAACACGCCGCAAAAGTGGATACATACTGGCTTAAAAAAAAACCCCAACGAGCTTGTACTAAACATGCGGCAAAAGTGGATACATACCGGTTTAAAAAAAAATCCCCAACAGGCTTGTACTAATCACGCGGCAAAAGTGGATACATACCGGTATAAAAAAAAATCCCCAACAGGCTTGTACTAAACACGCCGCAAAAGTGGATACATACCGGTTTAAAAAAAATCACCAACGGGCTTGTACTAATCACGCGGCAAAAGTGGATACATACCAGTTTAAAAAAAATCCACAACGGGCTTGTGCTAATCACGTGGCAAAAGTGGATACATACCGGTATAGAAAAAAATCCCCAACGGGCTTGTACTAAACATGCCGCAAAAGTGGATACATACCGGTTTTAAAAAAAAATCCCAAACGGGCTTGTACTAATCACGCGGCAAAAGTAGATACATACCGGTATAAAAAAAAATCACCAATGGGCTTGTACCAAACATGAGGCAAAAGTGGGTACATACCTGTTAAAAAAAAGATCCCCAACGGGCTTGCGCCAAACACGCGGCAAAAGTGGATACATACCAGTTTAAAAAAAATCCCCAACGGGCTTGTACCAAACACGCGGCAAAAGTGGATACATACCGGTTAAAAAACAAAATCCCCAACGGGCATGTACCAAACACGTGGCAGAAGTGGATGCATACTGGTTTTAAAAAAATCCCCAACGGGCTTGTACTAAACACGCAGCAAAAGTGGATACATACCGGTTTTAAAAAAATCCCCAACGGGCTTGTACCAAACACACGGCAAAAGTGGATACATACCGGTTTAAAAAAATCCCCAACGGGCTTGTACCAAACACGCGGCAAAAGTGGATACATACCGGTTTAAAAAAATCCCTAACGGGCTTGTACCAAACACGCTGCAAAAGTGGATACATACCAGTATAAAAAAAATCCCCAACGGGCTTGTAACAAACACGCGGCAAAAGTGGATACATACCGGTTTTAAAAAAATCCCCAACGGGCTTGTACCAAACATGCCGCAAAAGTGGATACATACTGGTTTAAAAAAATCCCCAACGGGCATGTACCAAACACGCGGCAAAAGTGGATACATACCGGTTTAAAAAAAATCCCCAACGGGCTTGTACCAAACACGCGGCAAAAGTGGATACATACCAGTTAAAAAACAAAATTCCCAACGGCCTTGTACCAAGCATGCGGCAGAAGTGGATACACACCGGTTTAAAAAAATCCCTAATGGGCTTGTACCAAACACGCGGAAAAAGTGGATACATACCGGTTTAAAAAAATCCCCAACGGGCTTGTACCAAACACGCGGCAAAAGTGGATACATACCGGTTTAAAAAAAATCCCCAACGGGCTTGTACCAAACACGCGGCAAAAGTGGATACATGCCGGTTTAAAAAAAATCCCCAACAAGCTTGTACCAAACACGCGACAAAAGTGGATACATACCGGTTTAAAAAAAATCCCCAACGGGCTTGTACCAAACACGCGGCAAAAGTGGATACATACCGGTTTAAAAAAATCCCCAACGGGCTTGTACCAAACGCGCGGCAAAAGTGGATACATACCGGTTAAAAAACAAAATCCCCAACGGCTTGTACCAAACATGCGGCAGAAGTGGATACATACCGGTTTAAAAAAAATCCCCAATGGGCTTGTACCAAACACACGGCAAAAGTGGATACATACCAGTTTAAAAAAAATCCCCAACGGGCTTGTACCAAATACGCGGCAAAAGTGGATACATACCGGTTTAAAAAAAATCCCCAACGGGCTTGTACCAAACACACAGCAAAAGTGTATACATACTGGTTTTAAAAAAATCCCCAACGGGCTTGTACCAAACACGCGGCAAAAGTGGATACATACTGGATTTTAAAAAATCCCCAACGGGCTTGTATCAAACACGCGGCAAAAGTAGATACATACTGGTTTTAAAAAAAAGGCTTTGTACCAAACACGCAGCGGCAAAAGTGGATACATACTGGTTTTAAAAAAATCCCCAACGGGCTTGTACCAAACACTCGGCAAAAGTGGATACATACCGGTTTAAAAAAAATCCCCAACGGGCTTGTACCAAACACGCGGCAAAAGTGGATACATACCGGTTTAAAAAAATCCCCAACGGGCTTGTACCAAACACTTTCGGCAAAAGTGGATACATACCGGTTTAAAAAAATCCACGCAAAAGTGGATACATACCGGTTTAAAAGAAAATCCCCAACGGTCTTGTACCAAACACGCGGCAAAAGTGGATACATACTGGTTAAAAAACAAAATCCCCAATGGGCTTGTACCAAACACGCCGCAGAAGTGGATACATACCGGTTTAAAAAAAATCCCCAACGGGCTTGAGCCAAACATGCCGCAAAGGTGGATACATACCGGGTAAAAAAAAAAATCCCCAACGGGCTTGTACTAAACACGCCGCAAAGGTGGATACACACCGGTTAAACCCCTTGGGAGTCACTATCTAGGAAAGATTTTTGTGACTTTTTTCCTGTGATTTTTTCCTGTGACTTTTTTCTGTGAAGTTTTTTCCTGTAGCTGTTTTACCTGGATTTACTTATTGACAGATATGTCCATCTCAATAGAGCAATGATCGGAAGTGCTTACATACTCGCAGACCTCAGACTTGACAATAGTTGGAACATTTGTCAATATGAGGTCTAATCTATCACCGGAAATGTGCGTGGGTTCCTCAATTTGCTGGACAAAATCTGAGGATACAAAGGACCCAAGAGCAGACCGGCCATGTTGATCTGTGGAATTTGAATTAAGCCACTCTCTGTGCTTTGCACTGCAGCCTCACAAGTAACGAATGAAGCTTTTGAATCTTGTGACTGAGCCATACTAATCCTCTCCAAGAGACGGTCATATATAGAAGCGTCGGTATTTGGATTGCGGCAAACAGATTATCTAAAGTCGAAGTCGGAAGGTCTGGTTGAAAACAATTTGTTTTCTAGTTTGCAGTTTACGTACTTGTGATGCTCCTACTGAAATTCACTCTGTTGTATTGAAATTCCCAGATTCTGGTCATGGAGTTCTTGTGATTTGTCTTGACACTGATGTTGATGGAAATTAGGGGAATTTTTCTAAGCATTGCTATTGAATTTCTAACAAATAGATTACAAGGCGCAATTTGTTTATTGGCTTTATAATTACTACAGAAATGTAAATTCGAGTGCTCTGGGCCAAATAGTATTTGTATTATGAAATAATGACGTTGCCGTTCCATTAATGCACATGTAATATGAAATGTTTCATGATTCTGAATATCCTGTGCAATTAGATATTCTTAGATTATACCACCCACCACGCAGTAACAATTATGTTGTTAATTCTAATGATCTTGCCTTTCTTATATGTGATGCTCAATACCAAAGAGCTTTTAAGATTTTTCATTCCTGATCTGAATAAATTGTGGAATGACTTTCCAAATGACACGTTTCATAGTTTCATATCTTTAATCTAAATTGTTTTTCTGTCTCCTTTCTCTCACATGGTTTTTCTTTCTTTTCCATACTAGGCTATTTTCCCTGTCGGAGACACTACTAGTAGGCGTGTAGCATTCTGCTTCTCAGATTAGGGCCAGTAGGCTAACAGTAATAATACAGCGTAGATGATACTTATAGAAAATATGACTAATTTATTATCGACTGCTCTGGATAAAAGCTTTTTGATTGTCAGCAAAATCCGATACCCAAAATCCAAACTCCAAAAATCCTTAATCTTAAAAAAATTCTCAGATCATGAAGAAAACATTACCTTTTTGAAGACCTAATGATATCGTAGTTTGGAAATAACCTTCATGCATTAGAAATGAAGTAATGTTATGTCGGGTAATATTTAATCATTCAGAAGGACAACCCTCTGCTAAATATCACCAAATTTGCTTCTTCAAGGGACGGTAGAGAGATCAAAGACATATTTCATGGTTTGCATGTTACTGAAGGACTGTTGTTGTTCTTGTTCAAAATGGATTTGGAAGTTTTGAAAGCAACTGTGAAAAACCAATCTCCCTTCTTCTGGCCTCAGTGTGACATTATTTGAACATCTGGCCACCTGCTTCTTGTCCCTAAGCCTTGTTCAGTGGAAGTGGTTAGTATAATGGACGTCATTTTCGATCGAACTATTTGTGTGGAAGATAACCTTGACAACAGACATGAGTTCAGACTTGTTCTGGCTGAATTCAATTCTGCCTTCGATCTGGTCAACAATAAGCTTCTGTACTGAAGTTATGTACTTGACTCTAATTCACAATAGTCACTAGAGCAATAATTCCTAAATATAAAGTACGTTACTGCTATCCTTCTTAAGACATTTCAAACTGGATTTTTTGACTGAGAACGCTAAGTTTTGTAGAGGGATAAAGTATTGAAAATTATCTTAAGAAGTAAAAAGTTTTATTAAAATTTTAAGAAGAATTTACTTCATATTTAAAAAAAATGAGATATTTCATGAAAGATATCGATGTTCTATCTTCCCGTTATTTCGAGGAAGATATTTATTAACCAAAGAATCCTCCAAGGCCACCAAAGCCTCCTAAGCCACCGCCGTATCCGCCGAAGCCAAAGCCGTATCCGAAGGGTCTATAGCCGTAACCACCGAAGCCGTAGGGACTGTGTCCAAAGAAGGAGCGTCGGTTAGGTTCAGGTGCGGGCAGGGCTCCAGTGACCTCCATCAGGGCAAAAAGGGCCACCAACACCAACAGGGCAACACTAATCTGTAAATGGAATAAAAATCAATAGGTTTGCCAAACCTTCACATGATTTTCAAGTTGGATTCACCGCATCGAAGAAGAAGAGTTTAGAAGGAGCATGAACCATGATAACATTCTAGGAAGTAATGCTACTCCCATTTATTCGGTATAGATTTAGACTTGAATTATCTGGTAATGAAACCAATGTTTCAAAAGGGGAATAAAAGATAACTATATGCCTGTAGCGCATGTAGATGTGTGCGAATGATTTTTCATATGTCTAAGAAAAATCCATCGTTGCTTGTGCACTTTACAAACATGTTTCCATACATACAGATCCTATTAAAAGTAATTAGCTATTTGTTGGCAAAGCATTAAGTTTTCGGTTGAATATTATCGTGACTTAAAGAATAAACGCGTCTTCAATAAGAGCTAAATTATTTTAATTGTAGATTATATGTCTTTATGTTTAAATTGCAGAAGAATATATTGTCTTTGAAACACAAACCGCATACCCACCAGGTTTCTTGAAGTCTTATTAATAGCTCACCGTTTCAAATGGAACTTACCGATTTCATGATGAACTGGTTGTTCGTGGCTTCCTCAGGAGCTCCTGGAAAATGTACTTGAGATCCTTTTTGAGCTCGTATTTATACGCAGTCCGTTCTTTTGTGGAGGGTTGCCAACAACCGCTTTTAAAAACTGGATTGTGAAGTGGCCTTTTGCATAGAAAGATTGGTAAAACTTTTAGTGCTGATATCGATATTCGTTATTTATTGTAATTGTTGTTAACGTCAGTATTTCCTGTGGGATATCATTATTGAAAGAAATGAATTTTCTTCTCTGTCCATGCGCAAATAACGATATTTATATACTATATTATGGAAAATTCCTGTCGCCAAAAAGTGGAGGATAGGTAAGGCATCAGCTAACCTGCCCTGCAAGAATTGGCTGCGACACAAAGCAATTCAAAGAGGTTGGCAACCTTCCGTCCTTCAAAAAATCTGCTTTTTCTGCGTCTGTGACTTCTTATCTTGTGGGCGTGAGGCGGGTGTCTCTAGGACCACAACTCGTACTCGAATTAATGGTGTAAAGATACGAGTTAACACAGAGATACTTTTTCATGAGGTTTGGGTGCATTGGTGTGTGCACATGTGCGTGTGATGTGCAAATAAGAGAAATTCTAAAATGACTGGACACATCAATGGCAACAGGTGCTATGGCACATAGTAAAAGCAAAAGACAAAATGGGAGGAGTGGAAACAGGATAAAAGTTACAGACAGAGATATCTTCTGAAGGATATGCAGTATCGTGCTATTTCATTTTGTTGCTTATATAAATTTGATTTTCAAATATATTGATGATTTTCACTTACTTTGTCACTGTTCACCCTGTCCATCCTCCTGAACAGCCCTGTTGATTATCTCCACTGTTCTGCAACTAAACTTCTAATAAAACACTTTTCATTATCTCGTAATTGACCGTTTTTGGTTCCTTTATCCAGTGTATTTCAGCCCTATAGGATTCCCTGCTGGCCTAGTGACCCCAAACTTGCATGTTGAGTACTCCTCATAAACTCCTTTCATTTATTCTGATATTCGCTTCGCTCACCCTTAACTTAATTATATGTACACTCAGTTGATAAAGTTCAACGACCATAAACAGATTTATTATATTGATTTCTCGTTATTTTAATTCTAGATCGGTATTACCCCGTCGCTGTTGGCGACGCTTTTGTCCCATTTGAAGGGGTTGTTGCTAGGCCAGCACCTGAAACTATCGAGTATATCTTGTTTGGGCACGGGTCCTATGGTTTCGGCGGTTATGGCTACAGCGAATAAACCCTTTAGATATGGATGCATTGGCCACTTCAGAGGTTAAGGTAACCATAGTAGATTCATGGATGATGAAATATTCCATGCTATTTCATCATTACTTTTATGAACAACATCCTGTTAGAAGACATCTAGAGAATTAGAAATTACATAAGTGCTTTGAAGAGCAAATAAAGTCTGTTGTAACATATAGAAAAAATTACATTTTCACATAACCCCCTCTGTATTATTTATCTAAGTCAGATGGTTTGTAAACTACCATGAAGTTAACTTTTTCTAGGTCTAAGGTTCGCACCTGGCCTACCACCCACTAGTCCACCTAGCTGTAAATAGGCACAGGTGTTTGTTGGATTCAATGAAAAAAGAGGATGTAATAGTAGCTGCTTCATCCCAAAAGACTTGCTGAGATTTGGAAAGCTTTACCCTTTTGAAGACACTTCCTCCAAATGGGTAAATGGCACTTGGAAAAAAAATGATTAATATTATTTATCAACATATTTCTTTCTAACAACCCTAAAAGGCAATTAAATTACATAATAAATATACAATAAACAGAATGCCAATAAAAGACAGAGAAAATCAGAATAATAAAAACACAAGTACGTAGGTAAACACCAACAAATCTGTAAATTGCAATAAAATATACTTCAGCTGTTGCTGATACAAGAACAAAAAAAAAAAAAAAAAAATTAAGGTCATGAACTTCGACATTAAAAAGGAGCATTACAGCGTTCCATAATCCTTTGTACATCACGAATGATATTGCCAGGAAGACTGTTCACTAATCTCCAGTTTTTCAGTATAGAGAATAAAAGAGCTTCGATATTCCTCTGTATGAAATCATGATACCTTAACAAAATACGAATGCTGATGTCCTGCTGAATGCTGAACCTTTGGCATACACAAATTCCTTTTGGCCCAGACATTAAAGTATTCGAAAGTGGTAAAATACGTAGGTTTCGTGTTGAGAAATAAAGTCCTCAAAGCAAGCTGAAGTAAAAGCAAGAGGTCTGTGGTCCACAGAGCTTACCTCAGTCATCCAAATCTTCTTCGGTTTATATGACATGAGGATTTTTGCTCATGAAGCCCACAATTTATAGACTTATTTTACTTAAGAAGGTGATTTGTAATGATTTTTCAAGTGAAATTCAACGTACGGATTTCGGACTTACATTGGTGTATCCTGTCAAAGGAGCTTAAGTTTCAACAAGCTAAAGTCTACCACTTGTCCTACAAAGATACCTTCATGCAAGTTTTGGAATTTTAGAGAAAAATGACATTTTAATAATATAAATTCTTTATTGATTCTGAATTACCTCGTCTTGCTAGCATGCGTGGGGGTTCATATAATTAAATTTTTGTGCACTCTTTATCCAAAATGGAAAAAGACTCTGTGAGTCTTGAGAATTTTTAAAATGTGGACAGAGAGACAACAGATAAATATGAGAAAGACAGACACAATCAGATGGATGACGGACAAGTATTTATCAGAAAAGCTCATGCTCGTTTGGTTCAGTTGAACTAAAATAAAGGATCAAATAAAATCTGAGGAGAAAGAGACTCAGATGAGCATCTTTAGGTGGAAATTGCACTGTATATGTAGGGAAGCTGCCGCAAGAGGACATGAAATTCCGGTTCCTCTCGTGGAAATTCAACGCGTTTTGGCTTGCATGACCACCAGGCTCCAGTTCTTGTCAGGACGATTGCCCTCAAGAACGACAACTATTTGCCTGTTATCTTCGGCTTATTTTCATCTTTGATTTTGCTTGAATTTGCAGTCTTCTTGTAATCTTTATCATTCAGACGTAAATTCTTGCATGCAACCTTGATTTTGAGGAGGGAAGAGCCAATAGGAATGCAAGGTTGTCTGCTACTTATTCAGTATGTGGTTTCTTATACATAGGTGAGTGAATTTGTACAGCTTCTTTAATAGGATGAAGACCTGTGCGAAAAACTTCCTCTGACTCACAGATAGTTTTTGAAAGTACAGATCATTTCAAAAGTCAGATGCATGAAACTGCTTTTATTAAGAGGTCTGATATCATGAACCAGACCCGATGGACTATATACCTGTTCGGATGTATAACTAAATTCCTTGTAGAGTAGAAACAAGTCACACACGCTGCCTATAAAGTCCTTTTCTAGAATATGAGCTGGTGCTCGGTAGCAGGATTTGTGTAGTAACATTAATATAGCTTTAGGTTTTAGTCTTTCCACACTTGCCAATGACATAATTGTATATTTAGGGAAGGTTCATGTTAAGACGTTACCTTTGGTTAGATAAGGTAATTGTTGTCACACAGAGGAAATATTTTCTTTTGCTAAGAACTGATGCCAAAATAAATCGCTATACGCCATTTGTAGATGATGCGGTCCTCATTCTTGTGAAAAGAAAACATTCTGATTATTTTCTTTCTGGCTTTACCTCCCGTTATGCAAAAAATACCTTTAGTTCAAAAGTTATAACTGAAAGTGATTTTTGCCACGATGTCCCACAACTTGTTAGGAATAAGAAGAGGATTAAGAAGAGGACTCAAGGAAAATGACATCTTAAAATAGAAGGCAGACGGAGATTTAAAGTTTGTCTTGGCTATTTAAGAGCAGCATTCGTATCACACGAATGATCATTCAGACAATGAATGATCCTTTTGCCCTGTCATCTACAAACAAGTTGCCATAACAACAGGAGAGGTTCATAAATGGAAACATAAAATTTCGACAAATTTCTTTATTGCTCATCTTATGGAGAATTGTTCAGGAAAAGGAATTATAGGGTATTTAAGGAAACCAGTTAGAACAGAGAATCACTGACCTTAACCACGAATCTCTTACACATTCACACGTGTTCAAAAATACAGACACACACATATATTTACATATACTGTATACACGTATATATATATATATATATTAACTTTATCACATACACAATTGTTCTGTGCATTAGAATTACTAAAAAGGACCTCATTCAAACTGGATGGTATTTAATGGAGTTTTTATTCAAAAAAGTTACAAGCTTTTTGGACAAACAGTCCATATTATCAAGTATCCGTACAATGAGCAAACGCATAGTCCGGCTGTATTTATATGGGTACTTTTAATCCTATTTAGCTCTTCCTGTGTGACCTCCACCTCTCTTGACCTTGGTCTTTCTCTGATCCTGGTTCCAGATGTCCGTTTTCCGTGCGTTCTCTTGCGTTTTTTCTTCGTTTCCTTGCTACTGTGGAGTATATGATTTTTCTAGATATGCTGTCTTCAAAGCCGTTTCCGGTGTTCCTGCCATAGTTATAGGCGTTCTCTACAACCAGTCTAGATACAGAAACTATATTTTCCCAGTCTATTCTGTGATCATTTTCCCAACAGTGTTTGGCAACTGCCGATGATTATAATGCCTTATGTTCTGCAGATGTTGTTTGTTTCTGCTCTTTACATGATTTGCCAGTTTCGCCATAGTACCCTTCTTCACAGTCTAGACATGCCATATAAACCCCCTCCTGACTTTTTTTGTTTCTAACTATTTTATTCCTAATGGTGTTTTTGTATTATCAATTTGAAATTATTTAGCTTCCTGTTGAATAATAGAGTTGTTGTCCGGAACTGTAATTATTTTCTTTCCTACCAAATGTTCCTTTTCAATCCTTTCCCTCTCCCCAAAATAGTTTTTCCTTGCTTTGATATGTGCCCACTCCCACCAATACTTAGGGTAGCCTAATCTCCTAAAACTCTCCCTCAGGTAATCCAACTCTTTAAAAATTCGGGACTGCAAATCCTATAAGCCCTGATGGCCAACCCTGTCATTAATCCTATTTTTATTTCTTTCCTATGACTGAGAATAAGAAACATTATGAATCTTCCTATATACCTTGAATTTTATTTACCTTCTTGATATACATCCAAGAAAGGAATTTCTCCTTCCTTCTTCTTCTTCTAATGTGAACTTGATGTGTTCATTTTAGTTTATTTATGTTTTCTAAAAATAGATCTTCTCCTTTCTCCCTTGTAAATGATCAAGAATCAACGTATCTTACCCATTTTGATATTTAAGTTCTTTATTTACTTTTGCCCACCTCTTCCTTTTCAAACCATTCCATAAAGATATTGGCTAGAATTGGTGAAAGACTTGAACCCATACGCCATTTTTTTGTATATAATGGTTTGCCCCACTTGAAAACATTAACGCTGAGGGCCGCTGTTAGCATTTTTATTAAAACGTCATATATCGCATGTATAGACCCTCCTCCATATTCTTTTTATTATTTCCATCGTCGTCTTTACTGGTATGATGAACAGGGAAGTTACATCAAACTTGCAAACAGTCTTTTTACGTTATATAATTGTCTATCAGGTTCATGTTATGTTTTAAATGTGTCGGATACTAAGCCTACCCATTTTCCCATTATACAAAGAAATTTCTCCAGCCTCCTCTGCGGTGATCTCGTCGAACGATCGGTCTTAGCGGGCACCCTTCCTTGTGGATCTTAGGGCTACCATAAATATATGGGATCTCTGAATTGTATGTTCGATTACAACGCTTCCCTTACTTCTTTATACGCCCCTAATGTATTGATGTTTTCATACAGTTGTTCTAACTTATTCTCGTATTCTGTCCATTACTACAACCGCCCCCTTTGTCTGCCTTACAAATCTTTATGTCCTTGTATTTTCCTAACCTATCAAGGGCCTTAAACCTCTCCGGAAACACGAATGTTCGACCTAAACATGGCCCTGCAAAAAAGCTGCTTCATATTTTTGTTCTTATCTAGTTCCTTAAGATACGTTGATGACATCTTGTCATTTACAAAGGTGAAAGGAAGATCTGCACAAGTTTTTAGAAAACATAAATAAACTAAATGGTTCACATTTAAGGAGAAACTTTCTTGGATGTCCTGTCAAGAGGGTAGGGAGAATTTAAAATCACACACCTCATACATACATAGGTTCTCCAGTCATAGGAAAGAAATAAAAATAGGATTAATGACAGGGTTGGAAATCAGGGCTTATAGGACAGTCCTGAGGAATTTTTGACGAAGAATTATGAGGGATTGAGTTTTAGGAATTATACATATGTTCTAATATTGGTGGGAGTGGGCTACATATCAAACAAGGAAAAACTATTTTGGGGAGAGGGAAAAAATTTTAGGAAAAAAAGAAAATAATTACGTTGCACCCATCAACAGGAAGCTAAATAATTTCAAATTGATAGGCAGCTACAAAAACACCATTAGGAATAAAATTTAGAAACAAAAGTCGGTAGAGGGGGAAGAGATTAGAGGGGTTTTATATGGCAGCGTGTCTAGACTGTGAAGAAGGGTAAAGAGCGAAGCAAACAACATCTGCAGAACATAAGGCATTATAATCAGACGTCGGCAGTTGCCAAACACTGTTGGGAAAATGATCACAGAATAGACTGGGAAAATATGAGTTTTCTGTACAGGAACACCAACAAAACATCTAGACTGGTTCCAGAGAACGCCTTCATAACTTGCGCCAACAACACGATGGCAGGGAACACCGGAAACGGCTTTGAAGACAGCATATCTAGAAAAATCATATACCCACAGTAGCAAGGAAACGAAGAAAAAACGCAAGAGAAACGGAAAACGGACATCTGGAACCAGGGATTGAATATGGCGATTAGGATTAAAAGTATAAGATATAAAATTCATGTTTGCTCACAAGTGATAATATACTTGTAAGTATAAATACCATCCAGTTTATAGGTCCTTTTAGTATATATATATATATATATATATATATATATATATATATATATATATATATATACACATATATATATATACATACACATATACAGAATAATATAAGAAATTCATGTTTGTATTATATATATATATATATATATATATATATTTATATATATACACATATACAGTATATATATATATATATATATATATATATATATATATATATATATATATATATATATATATATATATATATATGTATATATGTGTGTGTGTGTGTGTGTGTGTGTGTGTGTGTGTGTGTGCGTGTGTTGTGTTTGTGTACATATATATATAGATCGGGTTATATATATACATATATGTATATATATATGCGTATGTACGCGTATGTATAATCGTGTTTGTGTGGTTGCTGGTGGGTATGTGATCATTCCATAGGTTGAACATGATTCCGTACGGACAGGAGCTAAAATTTGTATGAATCGTTGCAAAACGTAAGAAACGACTTGATAATAAGGATGAAAATCGTGTGGGAAGAATATGAGGAAGAACCAGTAACCGTGCCAATCTTAAGAAACAGTTCACTGTCGGGTTTTGCCCGATGTCATCATCGGTTCGCCCGAAGTTTTTCAACAATATGAATGTCCTTGAGACAAAATAATATTCCATGGGCAACAGTAAAAATCTACAGGAAAGATGTTATTAATACGAATAAAATTTTTTGTTTAATTACCATTAAACAGCGGCTTTTTACGCTTTTTCAGCGCGTTTTTCCTAATATGGTTTTAAACTAGAAATCGTTGGCAACCTAAGATAGGTTGCATATAAAAGGAAGATGAACAGTTTTTCAGAACCCACGGAGTCAACATTTCCCTCTTCGCCATACAAAAGGTAAGAGTAATATAAGATACACCTTACATAAAAGTCAGAGAATATTACTGCAAATTAACGTGTTTATGATGTGTACTTTAACTTCCATGAAACTGTGTGTATTCGCATACGTTATGAGAAATGCATTTCTTTCTCTCAAACACACGCACCCACCAACCGCATATTCCATAACCTAAGTACATTTATACATTAGGCAGAGTAAGCTGCATAAGACCGTTTCATAACAAAATACCTGAATGTATGAACAGAACAATTCTAGTACTGACTGCCGCCTGTATACATACAAGATTCTGGATCATACTTGTTAGCAACAAAACTTGTTCTTCCGTCCAGTTCTGAAGGTTTTGCCAGTTATAACTTCTTTGATGATCCCCTTTGCAGATGGGTGTTGCCCTGTCGGTGTTGGTGGCCCTTTTTGCCCTGATGGAGGTCACTGGAGCCCTGCCAGCACCTGAACCTAACCTACCCTTCTTCTTTGGACAGAGTCCCTACGGCTTCGGCGGTTACGGCTTTAGACCCTTCGGATACGGCTTCGGCTACGGCGGATACGGGGGAGGATTTGGAGGTCTTGGTGGCCTTGGTAGATTTTATGGCTGACAAACTTCTTCAGTGAAGACAATAACAACACCGGTGACCTCCTTAAATTCTTTTCTGACAGAAAATGTAAATTGTGGTCAAAATGAAAAGTTGAGGTATATTTATAATAAAATGTTCTACCCCTTGAAAAAATTTTTCTCTGCTTTTTCTTCTTTCTGTGGTGTAAATCAAAATAAAATTAATTTTTAAATGTCTTGTGAAGTGTAGCAATTTCGGCATTTTGTATGAACGAGTAATACTACTTGAGTAGCTCAATGCCATTACTGCCGTTGTCGAGGAAATCGAGTACAGAGGCTCAATATGAAGGAGCTTTTGGAGAAATAACTCTAAAACAGAGCTCAAAATAATATGATTGAGCATAACATCATATCCATTCTCAAGGATATTTTGTATATAAACATTTTGACCGAAGATTGCGGCCTATTACTTAGCTACCCTCTTTCAAGCAGACGGTCTGGCAGAAAGGTGTCTAGATTCTAAAGACTTGCACAGAAACTTAAAATTAAAATTTTTCACTAATATTATAAAATACTAGAAGAATGCAGATAGGCCCTAAAATACAGCAATCAGACCCTGCAAATCTTTTTGAACAAGAACATTGTTGCATAATACCGTTCCTAGACTTCAATATCATTGCTGAAGAGTAATGTCAGGAAAAGGTCTCTTAGGTTGCTTCGTCTGTTCCCTGTCCCTGTTCTCGACGTTTACGTTTTTTTTTTTTATTTGAAATCCAAAATGACTTTCCTCCTCTATATGACGTGGTAGCCCTGGAGGGCGTTTTTGGCTTCCATAGTGCGCTTACTTCATCATTTCGTCTTGATAACGTCAGGATTCTTAAAGATCACATTTATAAGGTCTTTTCGGTTTTTATTTTTAACAAGAGCTTATCATGTTTATGTTGAATTTACTATTGTTGCCTGTATTTTATGGGTTGTTTCTATTCTGAAAGGGTTTAACTTATTTTGCTGCACGTTATTAAGCTCTTAATTATTTCTGGAGATCTTTAATTGTACCCCGACCTTACAGCATATTTTGATGCCAAGAAATGTAATGTATGATCTAATACACATATCAGCAAGTGAAAGACAGTTTTTCTATTGCCACAGGTTCATAGTGGGCCTGTTTATTGTAGACCAGGACCTCCCATGTATAGTAAAACATTGTGAGTGTGATTGCCCAGTTTTATGCTATAAATCTTCAGCCATTAATACTAATATTTTTGGTTAAAGAACATTACCCAAATTTGTTTGGATCTAGGGTCAAAAAATGTTACCTAGATTGCTACAAATTAAAAGACAATTGAAACTGAATTTTACTTCAGTTTGCGTCACAGGTAGAGGCGTAAAATATCAAAAGTTATTTTAAGGGGTAGAAAATTTATTATAATTTATAGAAAAATAAATCCTTCATCTTTCCATTTGCATAAATCTGTCAGGTTTACAATTTTCAAACAAAATATTTCATGGAGGTCATTGATGGTCTAGCCTCTGGTACCTTCATGGAAAAAAGGTGTTTATCAACCGAAGAAACCACCACCATATCCTCCAAATCCACCTCCAAAGCCTCCAAAGCCACCGCCGTATCCTCCGTAGCCAAAGCCGTATCCGAAGGGTCTATAGCCGTAACCGCCGAAGCCATAGGGACTTTGTCCAAAGAAGAAGCGTCGGTTAGGCTCAGGTGCTGGCAGGGCTCCAGTGACCTCCATCAGGGCAAAAAGGGCCACCAACGCCAACAGGGCAACGCCGATCTGTAAACGGAGCAAAGAAAATTAATTTTCAAAATTTCAGTTAGAAGCTTGAGAACTTAATTTATTGGAGTTATGTGGTATGTTATTGTTGTGTATGCACTGCAGATTGAAATATATAACAAAACATTGTTCGTACATTTACTGAATATCTTAGAATCTAGTTACGTCTTTAAATGATGAAATTCCTTATTTTATACTTACAGTTTTCATGGTGAATAATAGGTGTGCTTCTTCCTCAGCTGGTTCTGGAAGTGTATGTCAGTGTGCCTTGCGACCTTCCATTTATAGGAGACTCGTTCCAGAGTGGAGAGTTGCCAGCGATCTATTTTGAAACTGGATTGTCAAGCGATTTGCGTAGAAATCCTTGAAAGACGCTCGCATCTAATACCGACAATTGTCATCTAATGTAATTATTGATCATATTATTCTTCTGCCTTATTGACACGATAATTACCAATACAATAATCATCTCCTCGGTAAATCTATGGAATATGAAAAGTTCTGAGCGCTATCGAGGGAAGCACGGGGTAAAACCCGTTGCAAAACGTCCCTGCAAGGTTTAGCAACGTCCATCGCAGCTCCCTCCCCTCTCTACCTCCCATGCGAGAGAATCTTCTATTTAGGCGACAAGTACTATTAGTCTCTGACTCAACAGATGTCTTGGGGCATCGGAACTTTGATGGGGTTTCCAGGTCCATGCCTCTCTGATATGTTGCAAAATAAAGGCAAAGAAGAAGATAACTATTTTCGGGATTTTGAAACCGAGTGTGCAGTGCACAAGTATAACTTAACTAAGAAATGTTCATAGCGTAAACTCTCGATGCTTTTTACGTTCTTTGCAAACGAAATAAAATGTATCAAAGTTCGTTTGTTCGGAAAATAGACTACTAATTTAGAAGAATGTAGGCAAACAAAGAGAGCGTTGCATGAAAGACAGAGGAATAGGGGAAAGGAAATGGAATGCTTAAGAAAATAAATAAATAATGAGCGAATGTATTATGCAGAAGGAAAGAGGAAGCAAACTGAAAAGGGAACGAGAGGATTATGGTGTATTACGTTATTTCATATTTTTACCGAATGCAGTTATTAAAAGAAAAGCAGAATTTGGTGAAGAGGTTAATAATTTTTTTTGTGAATATCTGCAAAACATGTTGAAGCGATTATGTACAATCAAAGGACAGTGATGGCAGAAAACGTTGTAAAAGGGAAAACTGATACGAGTGAGAATGTACTACCTTTATTGGATAACAAGGCAATTAATTAAGCTATTCAGAGGAAGCACGAAAAAAGTGATCGTTTGTAACGAGTAAAAGGTGAAGGAGGCTCTTCTAAGAAATGCACGGTCATAATATTGATTCGTTTGCTTAAAAATATGTCAGGAAGTGACTGATCGAGCAATGCAGACAAATGGCAAAAGTGTTCTGTCAGAATAAGACGATAAACATAAAGTTGATGAAAGAATGCAAAGGTGGGAGGAGGATTAGCCCCGTGTAAAGGTATGTCTGAGACTGAAACGTCTTCCATAATTTTATGGGTGTACGGAATTGTTTGAAAATTTAGAAAACAAGAGAAATAAATATAGGGAACTATATATAGCTTCTATAAGGAGGTTTCTATGTCCTAATCATACATAAGAGACTTTCAAGAAAAGAAAAAGGTATACACATTAATTTTCTTCAGTAGCAAATGTATGCTAGAAGTTCATTGTTTAAAATATTATTTAGACAATTTTTGTAGGTCTCTTAGTTTAACTGCACACACTGAGGAAACGAAAATTTCTTTTTATAACAGCTTTACCTAAATACAAAATAAATGCAGCATTACTATACAATTTATATATATATATATATATATATATATATATATATATATATATATATATATATATAATATATATATATACTGTATATATATATTTATATATATATATATATATATATATATATATATATATATATATATATATATATATATATATATATATATATATATATATATATATATATATATATATATATATATATATATATATATATATATACATACATCAAATATGCGGGAGGCCATAGAAACGCCAAAATGTGGAAAATAAAGGCTATATTTCAGAGACCAAGCTGTTTCTCTCCTCAGGCAAGTAGTGAACAAGAAAAAGTTACAGAAGAGCGGTATTTATACCAGAAAATCCATAGGTCAACCGTTAACTTACTCCAGTTGACAATTTCTCTTTAATCCTCTTAATCGCTGGTTGGAGGAAGATTTTATCTATAATATCTGAATCCCAGGCACCTTTTGAGAGATTCATTGCATCTGGCTTTTGAACCGACAGTTGCTGCTATAAATTATACGAGACATATTCCAGTTTATTCTGTGGTTATGGTTATTTATGTGGTTAAAAATGGCTGAGCTCTGTTGTCTGTACCTAACTGAACGTTTATGCTGTATTAATCTTTGGGGGAGTGATTTGCCTGTGAAACCGATATAAGATTGGTCACAATCGAGGCAAGGGATTTTCGTAAATTCCTTTGTCTTTGGGGACTGGTTTTTGTTGGACGTTAATCAGGGATTTGGCCAAGGTATTTGGGTATGTAAATGCAAAAGGGTTAGTTTCTAAGTGTCTGTGTCAACGTCTTAGTCCTTTCCAGGTGTGGGATTTTTATCTTATTGTTGGGCATCTCTCTGGCCTTGTTATGGGGTTTTGGGGATGGTAGAAAATAGTGTTTGCTTTGTGGATCAATTTCTCAATTAAATGGTCAGGGTACTTTAAAGATGGCAGCTGCTTACGAATTAGTTCAATTTCCTTTTCCAGGAGATCCGGGGGGAAAATCCTCCGTAAGGCTCTTAAGAATAAAATTGCCGTCCACCTCGACCTCATGAAATTCTCACAGAAACAGAACACTTCTCCATCGAACGGGTAATCTGCCTCCTTGAACAAAGAAATATTCTTCATCTAACTAATATAACCTACCAACCAATGGTTCTGGCCATAATGTATCTATAATCAGCATAACATAGCACCATATGGTCTCCATAGCCTGGTGCTTGATTGAGTGATGTTAATTCAGTTAATACATATTGGCTCTATCGCAGGTGAAAAGAACTTGAAGTTATGCATAATTAAAAATTAAGAAATATTGAAGTTAAGGTACATGGTTAAATATAGGATTTAACACAGGTGAAAAGAATTTTAAGTCACAGATTATAAAAAAAAATTCTTGTTAAAGTATTGCGCGACTTTTTAATGAGGGGGTGGGGAGAGTAGAGGTCGTTTGGCAAACAAATCTGGTTAACCACATAAAACTTTGAGATGCAAAGTTTCTTTTACCAAAAACATTTAATAATTTGTTTTAACGATTTCCGTTTAGTAGGTCACTTCGATTCGATCTGAATAACCTCATAGGTCCCAGCTTTTTGCTTTTTGCCTAAATTTCATACTCCATTCAATTTAATACATCACTAGTATAGGATAATGACCATTTATTTTCACAACTATCCACGAAACCCCCGTAGGGTGGTAGTGCCGTAAGTGCACCTCATGCGGTGTACTGTAGGCATTACTTAAGGCTCTTTGCAGCGTCCCTTCGTCCCCTAGCTACAACCCCTTTCATTCCTTTTACTGTACCTGCGTTCGTATTCTCTTATATCTTTCTTTCCACCTTGAATATTGTTTCATAGTGCAACTGCCAGGTCTTCCTCCTGTTACACTTTTTAACCCTTTCTACTCTCAATTTCCCTTTCAGCGTTGAATGACCTCATAGGTCCCAGCGCTTGGCCTTAGGCTTGAATGCTATATCTATTTTATTCTATCTATGAAACCAATTTAAAGATTAATAATTCTCAGGGCTGGTTGTTTGAGATAGTAAATATTACGGATACTGTTGGCTTAGTGAGTTTGTGAATTTGACTCCGAATAGGAGATAAATGAGCAAAATAGTCGAACTTAGTAATCAAAGGCGTTTGGCGGATTTTAACATGACTGCCGTTAGAGATGGGATGCTTCATGTGGTTGTATCATAAGAAATGGTATTTGCGTTGATGGGTTTCTTTAATTGCTATCGTTTCTGTTTATAACTGAAATGAAAATTGTAAGCTACAGAAGGAATTTGTTAAATAGTGAATGACGTAAAATACAGGTTATAAAAAACTTATTGGTACATAGGCCCCATATTTTACAAATGAATTCTCAATACTGATTTTAATTGTTTAGTTAATTGTGAAGAAACGAATCTGGGAAACTGGTACCAGGCACGAACAATAAGCATTAAAGTGAAAGAAGCAACTTTAAAATTATGGAGGTTACTTACCAGGATGACTAACTTAGTTTATTTGGAAAAAGGTAAACGCCATTAAGGGTTATTTACGAAGACACAACTCGTGATGCTGCTAAGTCTGTTCTTACGCCAAGTTATGCAGTCGTTAAATATGGGTCGTTCTATAAAGGCCAATAGATTTGCTAAGCGAGCTTCATCATTACATTCTGTGAAGGGAAAAGCCGGAAGGGAAAGAAAGCGTTGAGGAATTGGAATATAGAATTTAGGCTAAAAGTCAAGCGCTTAGACCTATAAGGTCATTCAGCGCTGAAAGGGAAATTGACAGTAAGAAGGTTTGAAACATATAAAAAAAGTTAAGTATACCTTAGTTTAACCAGACCACTGAGCTGATTAACAGCTCTCCTAGAGAGGGCTGGCCCGAAGGATTAGACTTATTCTACGTGACTAAGAACCAATTGGTTACCTAGCAACGGGATCTACAGCTTATTGTGGAATCATTGCATATGCACTGTGAAACAGTTGTTAAAGAGGGTAGAAAGTTAAACGGAAGAAAGAGAATATGAAGGGAAGTAGAGGAAAGACATGAAAGAGGTTGCAGCTAAGAGCCAAAGGGACTCTGCAAAGAATGCCTACAGTGCACCACGTGAGGTGCGCTAACGGCACTACCCACCTACGAGAGAGTTGAGGAATTGCTTAATCAGTAACAAGCTCTGTCCACTAGGAAGTAATTAGGTCAATGCGCATATTATGATTATCTTTAGAGGGGATGTGTTTTAGACCCTTGCTACTTTCGCTTATGACCTTCTTATTTTCTGTGTCCATTTATTTGGTTTTCGCTTATTCTTAATCACTTTCTGTCTTTTCTCTCTACAGTGAGGCATTAGTAGAAAATCAGGAAATGCAATAACTATGTAAAACATGACTAAATAAAGAACGGGTCAGTTTTTCATTAGTGAAACATTACAACGCATTTCTGTCCCAACATTTGCACGGGATACTTAAATAATGTCAGTATTAGTCCTGGGTATTTGTGTTTGTTCAGTCACCTGTCATAGAGGATATGGTCACGAAGTTACTGCGATTTGTAGCCAAGAAGTGGACAAGTTAATGGTTTGTTAAATCTTTCTTATTTAGTGACGAACGTAATCATAGAAATTCATTTGGAAAAAAAAAAAAAGAGGACTGGGAAACGGAAATCTACGCCGTGAACGAGCTGAATTATGATCAACGTAATTATGGGTTGCAGGAGGCTCTCAGCGTTCCCTTGTTTCATACAGTCGATGTAATTTTCAATCAGTGGTTATTTTTGTCACCTTTGTCTTCACAGCCGCCTAATTTACGCGTTTCTGTGCCCTGTCGTGACAAAAGCATCAAGGTCTTGTGCTGATGTGTAGTGTACACTCAGAAGTGTCTTCCATTGCTTTGACATTTTTATGTTCCTTGAGAGATCTTTTAAACCGTTGTAATTTAGAAGCAAAAGTTGCCTGGAGTAACATTACGAAGGTTTCTCTCACGCTACTTCGTATGTTCCCTGTACTAGAAGTTTGAATTTTTAATTGGATATCTATCATTACTGTTCTCCACCACGCGACGAGTGGTACCAAAGGGCGCTTTTACCTTGAATAGTACACTTGCTTCATCATATCATATCCTCTTTAAGATTTAAGGATTTTCACATATAATTTTTAAGGGACTTTTTGGTTTTGTGTTCTCATTAAGTTGGTGTAATGTTGCCGGCAAATTTACCTGTTTGCTGGTCTTTGGTTGTTTTAATCTGAAAACGTTTTAACGTATTTTGTTGCGTGGTGTTTATGCATTTAGTTATTTCTGGTAATTTGCAATTGAACTTCGACCCTGAGACGTGTTTTGACAGCAAGATATGCAAGTTATTTTCTAAAGCACACATCAGTAAGTGAAGGCGGACCACTTAATTTCATTGCTCAACAAAGCCCCCTCCCTTTTCTGTTGCCACATAGCACAAGTTCAAAAAACTTGTCAGCGTGATGGCCTAGTTTCATAACTTGCTATTTATTAGTGCCGTAACATTTTTGGTTGCGAAGTTTATGGGATCTTTAGCAAATTTGTTTTAAAAATTTGTTTAACACAATCCCTTCATTGCACAGTGTTTTGGAATCTAAGGCCAATAAATCTTAAATGATTTCATACACATCACAAGGCATTTGAAACTTAGTGTTACTTCATTTTTCATCACAGGAAGAGGAATAAAATATCAAAAGTTAAGTAGAGAGGTAGAAAATATATTTTAATTTATAGAAAAATAAACTCTTCATCTTTTCATTTGCATAAATTTGTCGGTCTTAATGTTTCCGAATAAAAAATAATTCGTGGAGGTCGCTGGCGTTCTAACTACCGGTTTCTTGGAAGATAAGATGCTTATCAACCGAAGAAACCACCACCATATCCACCAAATCCACCTCCAAAGCCTCCAAAGGAACCTCCATATCCACCATAGCCGAAGCCGTATCCGAAGGGTCTGTAGCCGTAGCCGCCGAAGCCATAAGGACTTTGTCCAAAGAAGAAGCGTCGGTTAGGTTCAGGTGCTGGCAGGGCTCCAGTGACCTCCATCAGGGCAAAAAGGGCCACCAACACCAACAGGGCAACACTGATCTGCGAGGGGAATCAAGGAAATTAAATAACAAGGCGTAAAAGTACTAACCAACGTTATTATCATGAATAGTTACAAATATAAATAAGTTATATGACCGACATATAGAAGGGAAATAGATCTTAATTTATGGTATGTGGGTACTGCTGTTTGTCTGCACATTTACAAGAGCTAGTGTTTGCATATGCATTTTTTATATATATATATATATATACAGTATATATATATATATATATGTATATATATATATATATATATATATATATATATATATATATATATATATATATATATATATATATATATATATAATATTATATCAAATTAATATTCGTTAATTCCCTTAGTATCTTAGAATTTATGTCTATAAATAATAAATTTTTTTTTATACTCACAGTTTTCATGGTGAACAGGTCTTCTTCTTCCTGAGCTGACTCTGAATGTGTATGACAATGCGCCTTGGGAACCTTCCATTTATAGGAGGCTCGTTCCAGAGTGCAGAGTTGCCAACGATCTATTTGAAACTGGATTGTCAAGCGATCTGCGTAGAAATCCTTGAAATCTAATATCGACAATTGTCATTAGATGCAATTATTAACCATATTATTCTTCTATCTTCTTGACACGATAATTACAAATACAATAATCATCTCCTCGGTAAACCTACAGATTAGGAAATTTTCTTTTGCGTAATCGGGGGAAGAACGGGGTAAAACCCGTTGCAAAACTGCCCTGCAAGATTTAGTAGCGTCCATCGCAGCTCCCTCCCCCCCCTACCTCCCATGCGAGAGATTCTTCTTTTTAGACGACTGATACTGCTAGTTTGTGACTCAAAGGAAGTCTGGGGCATCGGAACTTTGATGGGGTTTCCAGGTCCATACCTCTCTGGTATGTTGCAAAAATATAGGCAAGAAAGAAAAGAACTACTTTCTGGATTTTAAGAGCATATTATGTGCGGTGGACAGGTAAAACTTAACTAAAATAGAAAATATCCGCAAAACTTGTTGATGAGATTATGGACAATCAAAGGAAGGCAGTAATAAGAAGACATTGTAAATGCAATAATTGACACGAGTGGGAATATACCACATCTATTTGATAATAAGGTCATCAATTGCGTATATTCACGAAAACGATGAAAGTTTGAAAGATGCTATTCTACAGAAATGCATGACATAACATTGATTCAATGACTTAAAATTATGTCTAGAAGTGAGTGATCATGCAATACATAAAAATGACAAAATGGTTGATAAGTGGAGAGTTTTGTAGGAATAAGACGATAAACATAAAGTTGATATAAGAATGCAAAGGAGGCAGGAGAATTATTTGATTGAAAAGTCTTTCATACTTTAATGGAAGAACGGAATTGTTTGGAAATTTAGAAAACAAGAGAAATATAGATAGGTAAATGAGAATATAGCTTCTATAAGGAGATTTCTATGACCTAATCACAAATAAGAGATTTTAGCAAATGTATACAATAAGTTCATTGTTTAAGATTTCATTTAGATAATCTTTGTAGGTCTCTCTTAGTGTGGCAACAAAAGATATAAAATTTAACAGGACACATTGTGGATACGTAAATGTCTTTTTATAGCACCTTGGCCTAAGTACAAAAATAAGAAAGCATACCTAAAATATCTGATGAAAATTGTTGACACAAAAAATAAGCTGCAGAATAATATACAGTAGTTTTGAGAAATGTCCCTCAGTTAATTCAATAACTAGTTTAACCCTGAAACCAGCAAATCATTCCAACAGTCGAATATATCTTTAGAACCTTTAGCCCCACTTCGGTATGAATAAAGACGAAGTAAGGCGACTTTTACCGATTTCCTGTTATTATTTATTAAAAACCGTTTCTATAGGATGATAACTGTGGACTACCTTCTAAATCTGCGATGTTCATCGATGCTAAAAATGATTTATGAAATTCAATTTTAAATAATTCTCTATAATTGATTAAAACAGTCATTGGCAACTCATTTGTACGTGAAGGGACAATAGGGTTTAACTATTTTCATAGGCCAAGAGACGCCCTGAAACTTGGTGTGTATCATTTGCTTTATAATTCCCAACGACCCTTACATAAAACCTCGTCTCAGGATAAATCAAAAGTGAACTGACTCACTATTGCGGTAAGTTCGTAGGTGTTTCAGTTTAATATATTCAACCACAATTTTCTACTTCATAAAAAGTGAAGATTCTATTTCTGGGAATAACAGGATTGAATTTATTTTAATGATATGCCTTTTGTTGTTGTTTAATTTTGCTGTAAGTAAGAACTGATGTGATTTGATTGTGTTTTTTTGTGAGACCTTGTAAATATCAGAAACATCAAGCTACAAGATACTCCCCTGAAAAGAGGATGCATGTTTTAAAAATATATAACGCTAATGAATATGCATCTAAATAAAAATGTAGAATTATATTTATAATCATAGGCACATGTACATAACTTTCTGGACACTAGAACACGATATTTGGCAGTCATCAAATTCTCTTTTATTCAACTCATTTGGATGAAAGCAATATCTTTAATAATTCAGAGTGTTTAAAGTGCTTCTGAGCTGATCATCCAAGCCTTCCTGTCGTGAAGGAAGGACGAGAGATAAAGAGAGTTTTTCATAATTGTCAACACATATCTTGCATGGGGCCCACATGCCCCTGAGGAAGGGTTTACAAAAAAAAAGTATACCTTAGTTTAACCAGCCTACTGAGCTGATTAACAGCTCTCCTAGGGCTGGCCCGAAGGATTAGACTTATTTTACGTGGCTAAGAACCAACTGGTTACCTAGCAACTGGACCTACAGCTTATTGTGGAATCCGAACCATATTTTAGCGAGAAATGAATTTCTATCACCAGAAATAAATTCCTCTAATTCTCCATTGGCCGGCCGGAGACTTGAACTCGGGCCTAGCAGAGTGCTAGCCGAGAACTCTACCGCCTCGTCCAACGAGGAACTGAAAGGTTTACAAAAAGGATGACATGGACACAACCAGAACTATCCACTGACTGTAAGATTTTATTCCTTATGACAAAGGAGGATTTCGCCCATCTTTTATAAGGAATAAAGGTAAAGAGATTATCCGTCTCATATTTGGCATACCATTTTTTCTATTGATCCTCCGAAGGGCTGATCTTTGGTCTTTGCGTTTATGGACCTCTGTAGTTCAAGCGATTCCTCCCTCAGGTTGTGCAACCGCAGAGGGAGCAGAGTCGCCATCACTAGGACTTTACTAATATTCTTATTTGAGTGTCCACCAAGAACTAGTAACAGTCTTTATGGATATTATAATGCCATCCATATAAAGGAAATAATTGGTTGTATTCATCAGTTTGTTGCTAGTTATATTGTGTATGCAATGTGCAGTGGCTGAATTGATATTGAAAAAGATAGAGTGCAGAACGATTTAGGGCATCTAAGCCAGCACCATACAGTTAATGGAGGAACAATTTATAAATAATCCAGATTCAGGCTTTTGTGTTTTTATATAGAAAAATGAGAATAATCTGATAATATTTCATTAGAGGAATAGTATTAAAAGTTTCTTCTAAATTACAAAAAATTATTACATATAAAAATAGGTCCTATATTTTCATTAAAATTATATGAGCGTGAAATCATTCCGATGAGTTCCTGAGAGAAAGTCGGTTATGGTCAATAATTCTTCATCCTTAAACATCTTCAAGGAAGCAGGTTATCAACCGTGAAAACCTCCAGATCCACCGAGGCCACCAAAACCTCCAAAGCCTCCGAAGCCACCGCCGTATCCGCCGTAGCCAAAGCCGTATCCGAAGGGTCTACAGCCGTAACCGCCGAAGCCATAGGGACTTTGTCCAAAGAAGAAGCGTCGGTTAGGTTCAGGTGCTGGCAGGGCTCCAGTGACCTCCATCAGGGCAAATAGGGCCACCAACACCAACAGGGCAACGCCGATCTGCAAAGGGAATCGAGGAATCAATTTAAGAAACCTAACAATGATTATCAAATTGGGTTCACTATATCGAAGACTAATCTTCATTGAGAACGGTCATGAATAAGAATAAATTGCAATGAATGTACTTCAAAATACTTTGACTGAGGGAAACCAAGTACTAGTGTGAGCATTTATTCATTAGATTTTATAAATGGAATGTTCGTTTGGGAAAAAAAAAACCCAATACTGTTTGAAAGGGAATCTGAGATATATACATGTTAGGGTGAACCTGTTCTTGTAAAATCCACAGAAAATTCACTAAAGCTGATGTACATAATGATGTGCTTTAACGTTTCAGATTTTTGTATTATAAAACATCTCGTATTAATCTTGCCTTTTGCTTGATGAATAGTATGTGTTGTTTCCTTTGTGAGTTCTGGAAATCTGTTCATCTTCGTATTTTGAATCCTTCATTGTATAAGCAGTCTCTGGTGGAGAACCGTTGAAAAATGTCGAAAGCAGCTTTTCATTGTCATTATCTAAAGCACCTTTTATTGATATTAATTCCATCTTCCTTGTAGATTATGATTATTATTCATGGAATATTATTTTATCTCAAAGACAATGATGTTGAGGAAAAACTTCGAGGGTTTCGATGAAGACATCTGGCAAAACCCTCAAGGTCAACAAACGTTGCTGGTTCTTCCTCACATTCCTTCCTCACTATTATTACCATAAAGAGCCTTTCTTCTGTTTGGCAGCAGGGATTCGCACCTGGCCTCACAGGATCATGAGCATCATATGGAATATTTTTATAGTCTCTCTCATACACCTGCATACAGTGCATATGCAATATATATATATATATATATATATATATATATATATATATATATATATATATATATATATATATATATATATATACACACACATGTATATACATATATATATTATATATATGTATATATGTGTGTGTGTGTGTGTTTGTGCTTGTGTCTGTGTCTCCACCTGTGTACACTGCGCACCCGTGCGTGGGAAGTAGTAAGAAATTTTTGATTTCCTTAAACATTATATTCTATAGAGCAATTTCCTTTTCTATTGTTATGAATTATTCTCCTCGTGAAGAGTAATGAAGAATTGTCTCTGAAATTAATATTTCCATTTATGAAAGTCTCTTGCTGTTGTGGCAACTTGTTTGCAAATGACAGAGCAGAGGGACCATCGGTATCTGAGGCATCAACGCTAATGCTGGTGCTCTTTAAGAATGGAAGCGAACTTCAAATCACTTCCTGCCTGATCGTTTATGGTCCAATTTCCTTCAGTCCCTTTGTTGTTCTCAACAAGCCTTCAGTTAAGCTCCTGGCAAAATGAAGGTTAACTAAGTAATTATTCGATGAAGTTCAAAGATATGAAATATTTCATTTTGATAACGTAAATGAATAAGCTCTTGCTTGTTTGTGTTAAATGAAGATTGTATTATCGTGAACTATAAAGTTTTAGTCTTTTCGTATCAACGAAGTTTTATAGGGCCGGACGTAAAGTCCCCCACTCCTCCAAACAAGTTTTTATTTCGAATAAGGCTCACAATAACAGTCTTACCGGTAATGGGAAACTCAAGTGATTTTGGGAATTCAGGATGTAAGATGGAATGGAAATTTCTGATCCAGTTTATGGAATTTTCACGTAACCTTTGGACTCTAAATACACACCTACATACATACATATATATGTATGTATGTATGTATGTATGTATGTATGTATGTATGTATGTATGTATGTATGTATATCCTTACGCCTGAAGGTGGGGGGAAAGGGCACTTACCAAAAGGATGTAGCAAATCTGACTGTATCGCCTCCAAGAGTAAAAATAAGAACGAACAGGGGCTGAAGGCCCTACTTTAGAGGGATTCTGGAGACAAACTCTTAGGATAACTAAATTACATGTATTTGCAACACAACATCAGAAAATAAGGAGAAATAAGGCAAGCCACTGTCGTCCTGCTGCAGCACATAAAATGAATAATAGACGTTAACTGGTTGCCGGGAATTACACTTCAATGGCCCAGTTCATAAGGTTGCAATGGGAAATTCCTCGGTGCAACCAACAAGCACACAGTCATGGCAGAGAGATTCACAGTGGCAAGCACTCCTTTCCGTAGTAGAGAAAGGCATATGATCACTGGTGAATTAACAGTAATAGTGAGGAAAAAAGGCTAGCCTTGAGGTCGACAGAGATCCTCTTTTCATGAAACACTGCTGAATAAACTTAGGACACGAGCTTCATATGACAGGTCAGGTCTATGTAATAATTGCACTTTGAAACAGAAATGTTTAGAAGAGAAAGATACGGGACTGGGCAACATCAAATTCCTTTTACTGTACCTTAATTCTGAAGAGATATCTCTTGTAGTCGTGCCAGTGGGGGCGGGGGGACGGGGGGGGGGGGGGTGTTGGCACTTGGGTTGCAGGTACTAGGACTAAGGCATTCAGCCACAGAGGTAAGTTGGCTCTGACGGAGCGGGTAGTCAAAAGATGTGTCCTGATTGGTGTCGGCATGGTCTCGCCATGAATCTCTGCGATGTAGGCCTATTTGTTAGCTCCGAGGATTACTGGATTTTTTATTCCAGATGCATTCTTGGTATGTCCAACTCCCTCCTTGGGCGAGACTGGCCAGTTAAATGCAGTTAGATGCACATGCTGGCCGGTTAAATGCAGTTAGATGTGCCCAGCTTTCTCTTCTTGGCGAACGCTGGCTGGTTAAGCAGTGCCTGGGCCATTCAGGCTCCTCCGAAGTGGGGCCAGTATCTGGAATAAGAGGCGTAAGGCAGTCACGGATAACAAAAGAGGATTAAAGTACCAAGGGAAATCAGAATGAGATGGGAGCAGCAATTCCACGACCGATTGTTAATTAAGTTATTTTGCAGCGACACAGATATTTGGTCATGGAATTGCTGCTCCCATCTCATTCTGATTTCCCACGGTGCTTTAATCCTCTTTGATCTCCGTGACTGCCTTAAGCCTCTTATTCCAGGTACTGGCCCCAACTTGGAGGAGCCTGAATGGCCCCATGCACTGCTTAATTGCCCAGCGTTCTGTAAGAAGAGAAAGTTGGGCACATCTAACTGCATTTAACCAGCCAGCATGCACATCCATATGTATATATATATATATATATATATATATATATATATATATATATATATATATATATACATATATACATATCCATATATATACATATATATGTATATATACATATATATACATATATATATATATATATATATATATATACATATATATAAATATATATATATATATATATATATATATATATATATATATATATATATATATATATATATATATATATATATATATATATATATATATATATATATATATATATATATATATATATATATATATATATATATATATATGTAAAGGCAAATGCCACGGAGGAAAATTGGAACAACGGAATGGTTGCTAGGCCTTTCGACACACGGTCCTTCACTAGCAGACTGAAGAGAAATATAAAAGTAAGTTTAGAAAGACCGTGTGTCTAAAGGTCTAACAACCACTATGTTGTTTCTTTTTTCGCCCATGGCATTTGTCTTTATTTATACACACATAAACACACACACACACTCACACACACACACACACACACACACACACACACACACATATATATATATATATATATATATATATATATATATATATATATATATATATATAATATATATCATTTTTTTTGGAAGAAATGTTTCTTTTTTCACTTTTTACTTTCAAAACAAACGAATCCAGTAATAGGTAATTTTTTTTTATTTCCTCAGAAAACCAAATATTCATAATAAACCCCACTAGATCCATTCCAGGAGCATTGTAATATAATCCACATTGTCCCATAAAGACACCCACAGGGAGTCATCACTAGATTTCCTGTGGGATGAAAACAGATCACAGACTCTGCTGCTCTCAATGTCCTTCCTGGAATTCCGAGTCTGTTTCCAGACACAGATTTAATATTGAGCTATTTATAGAATTACTCCGGTATTAGTCTCTCCTTTGGCTTGTTAATAATACGAAGTCTGAGATCCTTATAAGCAAGCGAGCAGTTGTATAAGTCAGTGTGTGAGTGGTCCACGGTAACATTCAATTTACTAACACTAATGGCAAACCAAAGCAAGAGAAGGGAGTATTTGTACGCTGATCAGGGTGAACTATTTCTCTTTTGGAATACACTTTAGAGTTGAATTAAGACAGAAGGGATCATTCTGAAAATAATCCTCCACAAGTTGGTGATTAACAATGTATAATTGGACGATACCACATTGTTTGTCCGAAGGCATTTCTACTTACGCACCTTCTATTGTAATGTCTTATACTTTTCATTACAGACGTCACTTCTTGTAATTCTCAACAGAGCAGTTTTCGTACTAAAAAGACGCATTCTCATTTTCTTCGAGACATTTAATTTACTCCTTCCCTGTTTTCTTTCTGTATCTTTTCTTTCTCTTCCCTATTTCACTTGAGCATCTTCATCAAATACCAAATCATTTTTTTGTTATTCCATAACTTCCATGGATGAATAATTCTTATCCATTCACCGCATTCAAAGTCCTCCGAGTCTATACAGTCTTGTTAACCGATTTTTTTTGTCACTTTAATATGAGGACAAGGCTCCTATGTCACAGGGAATCTCTTGAAACACGAGGAGAATTTAATAAAAAAAGATCTCTTGGGGACGGAGAGTAGAGACAAAAATGTTGATTTGCTGAGAATGGTTTCCAAATCTTGCAGGGCAGGTTCACGTCGGGTTTTTACCCGGCACTTCCAACTGTTACGCAAACAATTTCTCAAGCGCATCAAATGTGAAATGAGAATAAGGATAAGCATTTGTAGTATTCATGTATGTTGGAACTAGTGTAATCAATAACCTTAGCATCTAACGATCAATATCTGTTCTGATAACTTTTCAAGTATCGCTAAGTAAAAGTTCTTCCAATTAAGTTTCAAAATAGATGTCGTTGGCAACTCTTCGCAAAGGAACTCGCCTTGCATAAATACGGCTGTCGATGGGCGAAGCTGCACAGAACATTTTGCAGAATCAGCTAAAGAAGAAGTCAGCAGCTTGTTCATCATGAAAACGGTGAGATTAGTATGAGATTTCCTTCTATATAAACAGTACAACTTTTCATAAACTTACTGAATAAAAGCATTTTCTGGAAATTTACAGAGTGAGACAAATAAATGATCAACAGAAAAATGCAGTTGATAATGCTGATCGACATTGTAGACAGTGCGAGATCAATGAGTGTATAGAAACAGTAAATCTCACTGGATTTTATGCTATGCAAGACAGCGGAAGAGAGATTACATAAAAATTACATGTACACATTCCCGCACGTACACCCACCACACACACACACACATATGTATATACATACATACATACATACATACATACATACATACATATATATATATATATATATATATATATATATATATATATATGTATATGTATATATATATACCAAATAAATTTCTAATATGATAAGAATCACAACATAGATTGTACATCTCATACCATTTCTATACGTTGTTGTTAATGACGTGTAATTGAGGCGATATCTGTACCTTTGAAATATTTTCCAAATAATTCCCCTGTTCCCTTTGCAGATCGGCGTTGCCCTGTTGGTGTTGGTGGCCCTTTTTGCCCTGATGGAGGTCACTGGAGCCCTGCCAGCACCTGAACCTAACCGACGCTTCTTCTTTGGACAAAGTCCCTATGGCTTCGGCGGTTACGGCTACAGACCCTTCGGATACGGCTTTGGCTACGGCGGATACGGCGGTTCCTTTGGAGGCTTTGGCGGTGGATTTGGTGGATATGGTGGTGGTTTCTTTGGTTGATGAGCGCCTTATCTTCCATGAAGATACGGGAAGTTAGAGTATCAGTGACTTCCATGAACTATTTTCTGCCGAAAATCCAATGACTGATCCTTTCAGTCGTGTTGATAAAAATATTTAGTATGTTATTTTATAGGTTGTAATAAAATTGTCTACCTGTTGAAATGACTTTTAATACATTTTCCCTTCATGTAATGCAAATCAAAATAAAATCCAATGTAAATGTCTCGTGAAGTGTAGTAAATTAGGCATTTTATATGAATAAATGTTACTGCTCCAGTGTCTTTATGTTATATCTACTAATAAAATGAAGTACAGAATGGAATATCTACCGGATTTTGGATAACACATTCTAAAGCAGTGCTGATTGCATTTGAAGTAAGTCTGGAATCATATCTAATGTCAATGGCATTTTGTCTATAAACATAGTAGCAGAAAATAATGTCGAGTTACCCAGGTACTTCTTGCTTTCATGTCGCCTGTCAGGAAGTATTAGTCTAGATTCGAAAGACTTCTACAAAGGCTTAAACTTCTTCATTAACTTTAGAAAGTACCAGAAGAATGTATATCCGACTGTAATTGTAGTAGTTAGCTCTTAAAAATTCATTTTGAGCAAGAACAAAGCACTTTTTACCTTTGTAAAACTTTTATTTTATGACGTTCTGATTAATCAGCAACAAACTGTCAGTAAGTAAGTAATTCGGTCAATGAACACGTGATCATTATCATTAAATCGTACAAATTTCTGTATCCCTTTGGTGTTTATTTATTCAATCAGCTACTTTCGAGACTTCTTCGTTAAAGGTCAATGATACATATTTCTTGTAGGTATTCATTTCACTTTAGGCCGGCTGATGACGTCAGTAATAAAATGTTTCGGGTACTTGAAGGACCTAAAGGTGTCTACGACATGGGAAAGTTCGTCCAGAAATGCGGGGTCGCATATACGAAGTGCCTATAAAGCAAAACTAGTAATAACATTCCTTTTAACTTGTTGTGAGTGGTGGGAAAATTAATTAGTAAAATTTTATTTGTTAGTAGTTTTTCTAAAACTGAAAATTTGAAAGAGTTAGGTGTATTTTCATTAAAATAATTTTGGGTAGCCGACGGCGCTCAGCATTCCCTTGTGTCACACAGTTGATGTAATTAGCTGTCAGTTGTTATTTGTGGCACCTGCGGTTTTGTGCCCTGTGGTGACAAAAGCATCAAGGTATTGTGTTGGAGTATCGTTGCCGATGAGCACACTCAAACGTGTTTTCCACTACTTTAACATTTTCTTGTTATCTTGAGAGATCTTATAAACCGCTGTAATTTGGAAGCAAAGTTGCTGGGAGTGATATCAGGAAAAGGTCTCTCGCGATACTTCATCTGTCTGTTCCCTGTTCTCGAAGTCTGAATCTTTTATTTGAATCTATCATTAGTGTTTTCAACCACGTGACGCGTGATAGCGGAGGGTGTTTTTCCCTCGCACTGTGCGCTTGCTTTATCATATCATAACCTCTTGATGACTAAAGGATTTTCAGTGGGTTTTTGTTTTTTTTTCCTCATTAAGTTGGTTTACATTTGATGGTAATTTTCAGATTTAACTGTTTGCTAGTTTTTGTTTTTTTACCTTAAAAGTTTTAACTTATTTTGTTGCTAAGTGTCTAGTTTTTTCTGACAGCAAAATATGCAAGGTATGACCTGAAACATATATCAGTAAGTGAAGACGCCGTTCTTAACATCGTGAACAAAGCTACCTACCTTTTCTGTAGCTAAATGGCACATGTTCATAGTACGTCCCATATATCATAAAAAATTGTGAGCGTGATGACCTTGTTTTATGTTATAAACCTTCTATTTATTACTTCGAAATGTTGGTTACGAAGTCTATGGTATCTTTAGCAATTTTGAACATTATTTTACTTGTTTTTAATAATGCGATTAACAAAATCCCACTTGACAAAGAAGATTCCATAGTGTTTTGGAATCTACTGCCGACAAATGTTAAATAATGTAATGCACATGACAAGACTTTTGAAACTGAGTTTTACTCCAGTTTGCATCACAAGAAGAGGAATAAAATATCAAAACTTTTTTAAGAAAAGAAAATTTCTTATAATTTTATAGAAAAATAGACTTTAATCTTTTCATTTGCATAAATCGGTCAGTCTTAATATTTTCGAACATTGAGCAATTCATGGAGGTCATTGATGTTCTAACTTCCGGTATCTTCATGGAAGATAAGATGTTTATCAGCCGAAGAAACCACCACCATATCCACCAAATCCACCTCCAAAACCTCCAAAACCGCCGCCGTATCTTTCAGCCAAAGCCGTATCCGAAGGGTCTGTAGCCGTAACCGCCGAAGCCATAGGGACTTTGTCCAAAGAAGTGGCGTCGGTTAGGTTCAGGTGCTGGCAGGGCTCCAGTGACCTCCATCAGGGCAAAAAGGGCCACCAACACCAACAGGGCAACGCTGATCTGCAAAGGGAATCAAGGGAATTACTTTGCTATATTTTAGTTAGATGCTTTAGTAAGTTTATTGTACTTTACTTGTGAATGAAAATGAATAAGGATAATATAGAGTAAACTACTAACCACCGTAAATATCTTGAATAATTACAATTAGAAATTACAAGTTACATGACTAATAAATAAAAAGGAAAATAAATTTTGATTTACTACAGTTTTATGGGATGTCGGGATGGCTGTTTCTTTGTATATTTACAAGTAACTTACTATTCGTATATACATGGCATTCATATATATCAAACTGTTATTCGTTTATTCACCGAGTATCTTAGAATTTATGTTTTAAAATCATAAAATTCCTTATTTTATACTTACAGTCTTCATGGTGAATAGGTGCGCTTCTTCCTTGGCTGATTCTGGAAGTGTATGTCAGAGTGCCTTGCAACCGTCTATTTATAGGAGGCTCGTTCCAGAGTGGAGAGTTGCCAGCGATCTATTTTGAAACTTGGGTTGTCAAACGATCTGCGTAGAAAGCCTTGAATGACGTTCACAACTAATATCGACAATTGTCATCAAATGCAATTATTAGCCATATTATTCCTCAGTCTGTTGGCACGATAATTATAAATACAATAATTATCTCCTTGGTAAATCTGTAGATTAGGAAATTTTCTTAGCGTAATCAAGGGAAGAACGGGGTAAAACCCGTCCTAAACGTCCTTGCAAGATTTAGCAACGTTCATCGTAGCTCCCTCCCCCTCTACCTCCCATGTGAGAGAATTTTTGTTTAGACGACTGATACTGTTAGTTTGTGACTCAAAGGAAGTCTGGGGCATCGGAACTTTAATGGGGTTTCCAGGTCCATACCTCCCTGGTATGTTGCAAAAATATAGACAAAGAAGAAAATAAGTACTTTCGGGATTTTGAGAACGTATGTGCTGTGGGCAGGTTTAACTTAACTAAAATAGAAGTGTACAGATCATAAAATCACGATGTTTTGTGTATATTTTGTAAACGAAATTTTATATATCAAAGTGCATTTGTTTGGTAAATGGAATGCTAATTTAGAAGAATGTAGGTAGACAAAGAGGAGTGTTGTAGGAAAGGGAGGAAGGAATAATCAAAAAAAGTAATTAATAATGAGCAAATGTGTCAAAATGAAAGAAGATTCAAACTGAGAGGCACCGAGAGGATCATTAGGCTTTATAATATTTCATACTTTTACCGAATGGAGATAATAAAATAAAAGCAGAACTTAATGATGCAGAGATTATTATTATTATTTTTTTTTGTGAATATCTGCAAAACTTGTTGAAGCCATTATGGACAATCAAAGGGAGGTTGGCAATAAGGAGAAAACATTGTAAATGGAACAATTGATACGAGTGGGAATGTGCTGCCTTTATTTGATAATAAGGTCATTAACGACGCTATTTAGCGGAAACATGTAAAAGGCGATCTTTTTAACAAGTAAAAGGTGAAGGAAGCTATTCTAAGAATGCAAGATTTTAATATTGATTTATTTGCTTAAAATCGTGTTTGGAAGTGATAGATCAAGCCATGCAGACAAATGACAGAAGGGTTTATAGGGAAGATTTGTAGTGGGATAAGACGATAAACATTAAGTTGGTGAAAGAATGCAAAGGTGATTGGAGGATTAGCTCGGTATAAAGGTATGTCTAATACTGAAACATCTTTGATACATTTACGGATGAACGGAATTACTTGAAAATTTAGAAAAGGAGAGTAATAAATATCGGGAACTGAAGATATAGCTTGTATAAGGAGCTTTCTATAACCTAAGGATTAATGGCAGACTTTAAAGAAAAGAAATAATATTTACATGTAAGTTAATTGTTTAAAACCTTACCCATATCATATTTGTAGGTCTCTCTTAATACGCCAACAAAAAAATTATAACGTTTAACTGCACTAATTGTGGACACGTAAATGTCTTTTTATAACACGTTGGCCTAAAGACAAAAAAGAGAATGCATACAGAAAGTATCTAATGAAAATGATTGTCAAAATGAAATAAGGTGTAAAACAATACGACCATTGGAAATATACCTCTTTTAATTCAGCAGCCATTTGAACCTTAAAACCTATAACCAGCAGGTTATTCCAACAGCCAAATATGTCCTCAGAACATTTACGTCTTCTTCGGTACGAATAGAATAGTGAAAAGGTCATGCGATTTTAATATAATTTACTTTTATTTGTTAAAAACCCTTTCTATAGGATGATAACTGTGGATTACCATCTGAGTCTACTCTGTTACTGGTGCGTAAGACGAATTATGAAATTCTATTTTAAATGGTTGAATATAAAACAGTCATTGGCACCTCATTTGTACTAGAAAAGGTATAAGGTTCAACTTCTTCCATGGGCCAAGAGACGCCCTGAAACCAAAGGTGAACTGACTTACTATTCTTAGGTATTTCAGTTTGATACCATTTTCAGCCACGATTTTCTTCTTCATAAAGTAAAGATTCTATTTCTTTGAGTAACAGAAATGAATTATTTTAATGATATGCCGTTTTTTGTTGTTTTGTTCTGTTGCAAGGAAGAACTACTCAGTACGACTGTGTTTTTTCTATGAGGCCTCGTAAATTTCAGAAACATAAAGCTGCAAGATACTCCTCTGGAAAGAGATCATCTAATTTAAGAATTTATAAACGCTTATGAATATATATCTGGTTGAAAATATAGAATAATAGTATTTATAATCATGAGCACATGTGCATAACTTTCTGGATACTAGAATATATTTGGCGGTCATCAAATTCTCTTTTATTTAACTCATTTGTGTTGGAATATCATTGCCAATGAATACACAGAAACATTTTTTCCATTACTTTAACATTTTCTTGTTCTCTTGAGAGATCTTTTAAACCACTTCATCTGTTCCTTGTTCTAGAAGTTTGATTTTTTAATTGGAATCTGTCATTACTGTTCTTAATCACGTAACGCTGGGTATTGGAGGGCGTTTTTACCTTGCAATGTGCACTTGCTACATCATATCATATCCTCTTGATGACTAAATGATTTTCACGTATCAACCCTCAGCGGATTTTTTCCTCATTATGTTGGTGTTATTTTGATTTGTAAGTTTCAAATTTAATTGCTTGCTAGTTTTTTTTTTTTTTTCCTTATTTTGTACCAAAGTGGTGAAGTTCTCAGTTATTTCTGGCGTTTTGCAGTTGAACCTCTATCCTGCAACGCGTTTTGACAATAAATTATGCAAGGTATGATCTGAAACATATGTCTTAATATCGTGAACAAAGCTATCTACCTTTTCTGTTGCCACACAGCACATGTTCATAGTACGCCAGTTTATTGTGGACCAAGACCTCCCAAATATCATAAAAAATTGAGTGTGATGACCTTGTTTTGTTATAAATCTTCTACATATTACTTCGTAATATTGGGTACGAATTTTATTATCTTCAGCAATTATGAACTTTGTTTAATTATTTTTAATAATGTGTTTAACAAAATTCCACTTGACAAAGAAGATTCCAGAGTGTTTTGGAATCTAGTGCCAACCAATGTTAATTAATTTAACACATGTGACAAGACATTTGAAACTGAGTTTTACTTCCGTTTACAAAACAGGAAGAGGAATAAAATATCGAAAGTTTTTTTTAAGAAGAATAAAATTTATTATAATTTATAGAAAAAATAAATTCTCATCTTTACATTTACACAAATCTGTCAGTCTTAATATTTTCGAACATTGAACAATTCATGGAGGTCATTGACGTTCTGACTTCCGGTATCTTCATGGAAGATAAGATGTTTATCAACCGAAGAATCCACCACCATATCCACCAAATCCACCTCCAAAACCTCCAAAACCGCCGCCGTATCCGCCGTAGCCAAAGCCGTATCCGAAGGGTCTATAGCCGTAACCGCCGAAGCCATAGGGACTTTGTCCAAAGAAGTGGCGTCGGTTAGGTTCAGGTGCTGGCAGGGCTCCAGTGACCTCCATCAGGGCAAAAAGGGCCACCAACACCAACAGGGCAACGCTGATCTGCAAAGGGAATCAAGGGAATTACTTTGCTATATTTCAGTTAGATGCTTTAGTAAGTTTATTGTACTTTACTTGAGAATGAGAATGAATAAGGATAATATAGAGTAAACTACCAACCACCGTAAATATCTTGAATAGTTACAAGAAGAAATTACAAGTCATATGACTGATAAATAAAAAGGAAAATAGATTTTGATTTACTACAAGTTTGATGGGATGTCGGGATGGCTGTTTATTTGTATATTTACAAGTAACTTACTATTTGTATATACATGGCATTCATACATATCAATCTGTTATTCGTTTATTCACCGAGTATCTTAGAATTTATGTTTATACTTACAGTCTTCATGGTGAATAGGAGGTGTGCTTCTTCCTTAGCTGATTCTGGAAGTGTATGTCAGTGTGCCTTGCAACCGTCTATTTATAGGAGGCTCGTTCCAGAGTGGAGAGTTGCCAGCGATCTATTTTGAAACTTGGGTTGTCAAGCGATCTACGTAGAAGGCCTTGAATGACGTTCACAACTAATATCGACAATTGTCATCAAATGCAATTATTAGCCATATTATTCCTCAGTCTATTGGCACGATAATTATAAATACAATAATTATCTCCTTGGTAAATCTGTAGATTAGTAAATTTTCTTAGCATAATCAAGGGAAGAACGGGGTAAAACCCGTCCAAAACGTCCCTGCGAGGTTTAGCAACGTCCATCGCAGCTCCCTCCCCTTCTACCTCCCAAGAGAGAGAATTTTTTTTAAATGACTGATACTGTTAGTTTATGACTCAAAGGAAGTCTGGGGCATCGGAACTTTGATGGGGTTTCCAGGTCCATACCTCGCCGGTATGTTGCAAAAATATAGACAAAGAAGAAAATAACTACTTTCGGGATTTTGAGAGTGTATGTGCGGTGGGAGGTTTAACTTAACTAAAATAGAAGTGTTCAGATCATAAAATCACGATGTTTTGTGCATATTTTATAAACGAAATTATATATATCAAAGTGCATTTGTTTGGCAAATGAAGTGCTAATTTAGAAGAATGTAGGTAGAAAAAGAGGAGTGTTGTAGGAGAGGGAGAAACAGGGAAAAGGAACTGGAATGCTTAAAAAATAATTAATAACGAGCAAATGTGTCAAAAAGAAAGAAGAAGCAATCTGAGAGGTACCGAGAGGATCATTAGGCTTTATAATATTTCATATTTTTCCGAATGCAGATAATAAAACAAAAGCAGAACTTGATGATTCAGAAATTATTTTTTTATGTGAATATCTACAAAACTTGTTGAAGTGATTATGGACAATCAAAGGGAGGTTGGTAATAAGAAGAAAATATTGTAAATGGAACAATTGATACGAGTGGGAATGTACTGCCTTTATTTGATGATAAGGTCATTAATGACGCTATTCAGCGGAAACATGTAAAAAGTGATCTTTTGTAACAAGTAAAAGGTGAAGGAGGATATTCTGAGAATGCACGGTCTTAACATTGATTTATTTGTTTAAAATTGTGCTGGAAGTGATTAATCAAGCAATGCAGACAAATGACAGGTGGGTTTATAGGGGAAGATTTGTAAAGGAATAAGACGATAAATATTAAGTCGATGTGAGAATGCAAAGGTGATTGGAGGATTAGCTCGGTATAAAGGTATGCCTAAGACTGAAACATCTTTGATACATTTACCGGTGAACGAAATTATACGAAAATTGAGAAAAGGAGAGTAATAAATATTGGGAACTGAGGATAAAGAGCTTTCTATGACCTAAGGATAAATGGCAGACTTTAAAGAAAAGAAAAAAAAATATATAGATATTTTTTCAGTAGCGAATGCATACTATGAGATTATTGTTTAAAACCTTATCTAGATAATCTTTGTAGGTCTTTCTTAGTACGTCAACAAAAAAATTCTAAAGTTTAACTACACACATTATGGATATGAAATGTCTTTTTGTAACACGTTGGCGTAGAGAAAAAACTGAAAATGCATACCGAAAATCCAACAGCCAAATATGTCCTCAGAACATTTACGTCTTCTTCGGTATGGATAGAATAATGGAGGAGTAATGTGACTTTATGATTTACTTTTATTTCTTAAAAACCCTTTCTGTAGGATGATAACTGTGGATTCCCTTTTTAAGTCTACAGTGTTTACTGGTGCGTAAGACGAATTATGAAATTCCATTTTCAATGACTGAATAAAAACAGTCATTGGCACCTCATTTGTACATGAAGGGATAATAAGGTTCGACTATTTCCATAGGCCAAGAGACGCCCTGCAACTCGGTACGTGTTACTCACTTTATGATTCTCGACAACCCTTACATAAAACTTCATCTGAGGACAAATCAAAGGTGAACTGACTTACTATTCTGGTAAGTTCATAGGCATTTCAGCTTAATACCGTTTTCATCCACAGTTTTCTGCTTCATAAAGTGAAGATTCTATTTCTTTGAGTAACAGGAACGAATTATTTTAATGATATGTCTTTTTTGTTGTTTTGTTAATTGTTGCACAGGAGAACTGCTGCGTGCGATCGTGTTTTTCAATGAGACCTCGTAACTATCAGAAACATAAAGCTACAAGATACTCTTCTGGAAAGAGATCATCTAATTCAAGAATTTATAAACGCTCATGAACATCTAAATGAAAATATAGAATTATATTTATAATCATAGGCACATGTACACAAATTTCTGAATACTAAAATATATTTAGCAGTCGTCAAATTCTCTTTTATTCAACTCATTTGTGCTGGAATATCGTTGCGGATGAGTACACTGAAACGTTTTTTTTCTATTAATTTTTTTACGTGCTTTTATTGAACTTGAATTCTGCGTCTGTCCTCTGTCTGTCTCTCTGTCTATCTTCAAATCTTGTAACTCAATTTTCAACGTGTTCCCTTCGTCTTATGGACTTAAAATTCTGCACTGTTACTCAGGGGAGGAAAGGGGTAAGGGAGAGAGGGGAAGGAGGAGGATGGGTAGGGATAGGGAGGGGAGGGAAGAGGGAAGGGGAGGTGGAAGACACAGCTAAATTAGCATTTGATTGCATGCACAGAAGGGGGAGGAGGAGGAGGGGAAGGGAGATGGAAGAGGGGAAGGAGGGGAGGAAAAGGAGTGTTAGGGAAAAGGCAGAGGGGCGGTCACAGTTAAATTACATAGATCGTGTAGTGGGGGGAAGCGGGAGGATGGGCCAGGGGAGGGTGACAAAAGATAAATTAAAATTTGATCGTGTGCTCCAGAAGGGGAGGGCGAGGGAGGGGAGGGGAGGGAATACTGACCCTACAGTGACCTCTCCCAGTATCTCAGGATTAGTATGAAACTCTTCGGATTTTTCACAGCTTCTTTGACTTGGTAGAAACTATCTTCTATATAACCCCTCCCCCTTCCTTCTTCCATCCCCTCCCCTCCCCCTCGCCCTCCCCCTTCTGGAGCACACGATCAAATTTTAATTTATCTTTGTCCTCCTCCCTTCCCTTTTCCATCCCCTTCCCTCCTTCCCCCTCCACTTCTGGAGCACACGATCTAGAGCTAATTTAACTGTGACCGCCCCTCCCCCTCCCTTTTCCCTAACAATCCATTTTCCCCCTCCTTCCCCTCTTCCATCTCCCTTCCCCTCACCCTCCCCCTTCTGTGCATGCAATCAAATGCTAATTTAGCTGTGTCTTCCACCTCCCCTTCCCTCTTCCCTCCCCTCCCTATCCCTACCCATCTCCTCCATTCCCTTCTCTTTACCCCTTTCCCCTCCTTTCCCTCCCCTGCCCTTTCCTCCTCCACCACTCCCCTCCTCTTTCCCCTCAATCTTCCCATTTTCCCCCTCCCCACTTCCTCTCCTTTTCTCCTCACCTTCCCTCTCCCTCACCTTCCACCTTCCCTCCATCTCCCCTCCCTTCCCTTCACCTCCCCTCGCCCTTCCATCCTCTTCCCTCTTCTATCTCCCCTCCCCTTCCCCACCCCTCCCCTTCCCCTTCCATCCTCTTCCTCTTCCATCTCCTTCCCCCTTTCCCCTATCCCCTTCCCTCCTCCTCTCCCTCTTCCTGCCCCTCCACTCGTCCTTCCCTTCCCCTCCCCCTTCCTTCACCCTCCCCGTAAACGGATATCAGATCTGTTAACTACAATCATAAATCTGTTACAATTTCTGTTAAAACTAAAAAGTATAAAAGAAGAAATTATGAACATTTTTTCTATAGACATGCTTTTATTAAAATGCACTAAAAAGTAAAATACAATTTTTTGAGACACCAGGATTTCCTTACAATTAATCATGACAACAAAAATAAAAGCTTGGGTCCCTAATAAGGAAGGAAATGCTTAGAGAAAAGAAATAATTTTTTTTTTCTTAAAGCATTTCCCTCAATGCTTGGGCCCACGCTTTTATTTATGTAGACATGATTAATTGTACGAAAATCCTGGTGTGTCTCAAAAATTATTTTTTACTTTTTAGTGCATTTTAATAAAAGCATGTCCATAAAAATTTTCTTTATATTGTTTTTTTATACATTTTCTTGTTCTCATGAGGGATCTTTTAACCCACTGTCATTTGGAAGCGAAGTTGCTGGGAGTAACATCAGGAAAAGGTCTCTCGAGATACTTCATCTGTTCTCTGTTCTCGAAGTCTGAATTTTTAATTGGAATCTGTCATTACTGTTCTCAACCACGTGACGCGTGGTAGTGGAGGGTGTTTTTCCCTTGCACTGTGCAATTGCTGCATCATATCATATCCCTCTTGATGACTAAAGGATTTTCACATATCAGCCAGTCAGTGGGATTTTTTTTTATTAAGTTGATGTAATTTTGATTGTGAATTTCAAATTTTATTATTTGCTCATTTTTTTTATCTTTAAAGCTTTAACTTATTTTGTTGCAAAGTGTTTAAGCTCTCAGTTATTTCTGGCGATTTGGAGTTGAAACTCGACCCTGCAACGTATTTTGACAGCAAAATGTGCAAGGTATGACCTGAAACATATATCAGTAAGTGAAGACGCCTTTCTTAATTTCATCAACAGAGGTACCTGGCTTTTCTGTTGCCACATAGCACATGTTCCTAGTACGCCTGTTTATTGTGGACCAAGACCTCCCATATATCATAAAAATTGAGTGTGATGACCTTATATTATGTTATAAACCTTCTATTTATTACTTCGTAATGTTGGTTACGGCGTTTATGGTATATATCTTCAGCAATTTTGAAATTTATATAATTGCTTTTAATAAAGTGTTTTAACACAATCCCACTTGAAAAAGAATCTGGTGCCAACAAATGTTAAATATTTGACAAGACATTTGAAGTAGCTTTACTTCAGTTTACACCACAGGAAGAGGAATAAGATATCGAAAGCTTTTTTAAGAAAAAGAAAATTTATTATAACGTATAGAAAAATAAACTCTCATCTTTTCATTTGCATAAATCCGTCAGTCCTAATATTTTCGAACATTGAACAATTCATGGAGGTCATTGGCGTTCTAACTTCTGGTATCTTCATGGAAGATAAGATGTTTATCAACCGAAGAAACCACCACCGTATCCACCAAATCCACCTCCAAAACCTCCAAAACCGCCGCCGTATCCGCCGTAGCCAAAGCCGTATCCGAAGGGTCTGTAGCCGTAACCGCCGAAGCCATAGGGACTTTGTCCAAAGAAGTGGCGTCGGCTAGGTTCAGGTGCTGGCAGGGCTCCAGTGACCTCCATCAGGGCAAAAAGGGCCACCAACACCAACAGGGCAACGCTGATCTGCAAAGGGAATCAAGGGAATTAATTTGCTAAATTTCAGTTAGATGTTTTAGTTAGTTCAGTGTACTGTACTTGTGAATGAGAGTGAATAAGTTTAATACAGAGTAAAACTATTAACCAACGTAAATATCATGAACAGTTACAAATAGAAATTACAAGTCATATGATCGATATATAAAAAAGGATATGGATCGAGATGGTTGTTAATTTTTATATTTACAAGTAACATTATTCGTATATGCATTGCATTCATACATGTCAAACTATTATTCGTTTATCCACCGAGTATCTTAGAATTTATGTCTTTAAATGATAAAATTCCTTATTTTATACTTACAGTTTTCATAGTGAATAGGAGTGTCCTTCTTCCTTAGCTGATTCTGGAAGTGTATGTCAGTGTGCCTTGCCACCTTCCTTTTATAGGAGGCTCGTTCCAGAGTGGAGAGTTGCCAGCGATCTATTTTGAAACTGGATTGTCAAGCGATCTGCGTAAAAGGCCTTGAAAGACGTTCACATCCAATATCGGCAGTTGTCATCAAATGCAACTATTAACCATATTAGTCTTTTGTCCTATTGACACGATATTAAAAATGCAATAATCATCTCGTAAATGTATTCATTAGGAAATCTTAGCGTAATCGATGGAAGAGCGGCGTAAAACCAGTCCAAAACGTCCCTGCAAGTTTTAGCAACGTCCATCACAGCTCCCTCCCCCTCTACCTCCCGTGAGAGAGAATCTTCTTTTTAGGCAACCGGCACTGTTAGCCTCTGACTCAACGGAATTTTAGGGGTACCGGAATTTGGTGGGGTTTCCAGGTCCAAACTTCCTGGTATGTTGCAGAAACATAGGGAAAGTAGAAAATAACTACTTTCGGATTTTAAGTGTGTATGTGCGGTGTGCAGGATTAACTTAACTAAAATAGAAGTGTTCAGATCATAAAATCACGATGTTTTGTGCATATTTTGTAAACGAAATTATATATATAAAAGTGCATTTGTTTGGCAAATGGAATGCTAATATAGAAGAATGTAGGTAGACAAAGAGGAGTACTGAAGGAGAGAGAGAAACAGGGAAAATTAACTGGAATGTTTAAAAAAGTAATTAATATGAGCAAATGTGTCAAAATGAAAGAAGATTCAAACTGAGAGGCACCGAGAGGATCATTAGGCTTCATAATATTTCATATTTTCATTGAATGCAGATAATAAAAAAAGCAGAATTTGACGATGCAGAGATTACTTATTTTAATGTGAATATCTGCAAAACTTGTTGAAGCGATTATGGACAATCAAAGGGAGGTTGGTAATAAGAAGAAAACATTGCAAATGGAACAATTGGTACGAATGGGAATGTACTGTCTTTATTTGATAATAAGGTAATTAATGACGCTATTCAGTGGAAACATGTAAAAGGCGATCTTTTGTAACAAGTAAAAAAGTGAAGGAAACTTTTCTAAGAATGCACGGTCTTAATATTGATTTATTTGCTTAAAATTGTGTCTGGAAGTGATTGCTCAAGCTATGCAGACAAATGACAGAAGGGTTTATAGGGGAAGATTTACTGGAGTAAGACAATAAACATTAAGTTGATGTAAGAGTGCAAAGGTGATTGGAGGATTAGCTCTGTATAAAGGTATGTCTAAGACTGAAACATCTTCGATACATTTACGGATGAACGGAATTACTTGAAAATTTAGAAAAGGAGAGTAATAAATATTGGAACTGAGGATATAGCCTGTATAAGGAGCTTTCTATGACCTAAGGATAAATGGCAGACTTTAAAGAAAAGAAATAATATATACATATTTTTTCAGTAGCAAATGAATACTATAAATTTATTGTTTAATATCTTATCCAGATAATCAGTGTAGGTCTCTCTTAGCGTCAACAAAAAATTCTAAAGTTTAACTGCGCACATTGTGGATATGAAATGTCTTTTTATAACACATTGTTCTAAAGACATAAATACCAAAAACATCTGATGAAATGAGCGACAAAATGAAATAAGGTATAAAACAATACAATCTTTGGAAATATACAGCTTTCAATTGAATAGCTATTTGGACCTTAAAACCTATAACCAGCAGGTTATTCCAACAGCCAAATATGTCCTCAGAACTTTTAGGTCTTCTCCGGTACGAATAGAATAATGGAAAATCATGTGACATATAATTTACCGTGACATTAAAAACCCTTTTATAGGATGATAACTGTGGATTCCTTCTTAAGTCTACTATGTTTACTGGTACGTAAGACGAATTATGAAATTCCATTTAAAACTGAATAAAAACAGTCATAGGCGCCTCATTTGTATGTGAAAAGGTATAAGGTTCAACTACTCCCATAGAGACGCCCTGCAACTCGGTGCCTGTCATTTCCTTTATAATTCTCGACAACCCTTACATAAAACCTCATCTCAGGACAAATCAAAGGTGAACTGACTTGCTGTTCTGGTAAGTTCATAGGTATTTTAGCTTAAGAACTTTTTCAAACACAATTTTCTGCTTCATAAAGTGAAGATTCTGTGAATTATTTTTAATGATATTCCGTTTTTTGTTGTTTTGTTTTGTTGCAAGCTAGAACTGCTGAGTTACGATCGTGTTTTTAATGAGAGGCCTCATAAATATCAGAAACATAAAGCTACAAGATACTCTTCTGGAAAGAGATAGTCCAATTTAAGAATTTAAAAACACTTATGAATATACATCTAAATAAAACTATAGATTAATAATTATAATCATAGGCACATGTACATAACTTTCTGGATACTAGAATATATTTGGCAGTCATCAAATTTTCTTTTATTCAGATCGTTTGTGTTTGAATATCGTTGCCGATGAGAACACTCAAAAGTGTTTTCCATTAAATTTTACATGCTTATATTTAACTTGATTTCTGCGTCTGTCTGTCTGTCTATACTCAAATCTTGTAACTCAATTTTCGACCTGTTCCTTTCGTCCGATGGACTTGAAATTTTGCATTGTTACTCAATCACGATGACTGCAACCTTAGATGATCAGTAGGTTAGCAGTGACCTCTAGTGACCCTACAGTGACCTCTCCCAGTATCTCAGGATTTATATGAGACTCTTCGGATTTTTCACAACTTCTTTGACTCGGTAGAATTTATCTTCTCTATAACCCCCTCCCCCTTCCCTCTTTCATCCCCCTTCCACTTCCGCTCCCAAGCACACCATCAAGTGTTAATCTAGCTTTGTCCTCCCTTCCCATTCCCTCTTCCCTCCCCCTTCCCTCTTCCATCCACTTCCCCCACCCATCCCGCTCCCCGCCGCCTTTCAAAGCACGTGATCAAGTGTTAATTTAGCTGTGTCCTCTAGTCCGCCTCCCTCTTCCCTCCCCCTCCCCACCCCTACCCATCCCCTCCCTTCCCTTCCCTCCCTTACCCTTTCCCCCTCCCCTTCCCTCCCCTGCCCCTTCCTCCTCCACCCTCCACTCATCTTTCCCTCCATCGTCCCATTTTCCTCATCTTCCCTCCCCTCCCCCCTTCCCCTTCCCCTTTCCTCTTTTCTCCTCCTCTTCCCTCAACCTCAACTTCCACCTTCCCTCCATCTCCCCTCCTCTTCCTTTCAACCTCCCCTTCCCCATCCATCCTCTTCCCTCTTCCATCCCCATTCTACCCCCCTTATCCCCTTCCTCTCACCTTACTGCTCCCACTCGCCCTTCCCTCGTCCTTCACTTTCCCCTTTCCCCTTCCTTCACCCTCCCCCGTAAACGGATATCAGATTTGTTAACTACAATCATAAATCGTTTAAAATTTCTGTCAAAACTTTTATTAAAGTGCACCATAAAGTAAAACATAATTTTTTGAGACACACCAGGATTTTCGTACAATTAATCATGTCAACAAAAATAAAAGCTTGGGCCCCTAATATGGAAGGAAATGCTACGAGAAAAGCATTTCCTTCAATGCTTGGGGCCCACGCTTTTATTTTTGTAGACATATTAATTGTACGAAAATCCTGGGGACTCAAAAATTATTTTTTTACTTTTAAGTGCATTTTAATAAAACCATGTCGAAAAATTTTTTTTATATCTTTTTATACTTTTTTTTTGTTTTCTGTAATTTGGAAGCAAAGTTGCTGGGAGTAACATCAGGAAAAGGTCTCTCGAGATAATCCATCTGTTCTCTGTTCTCGAAGTCTGAATTTTTAATTGGGATCTGTCATTACTGTTCTCCACCACGTGACGCGTGGTAGTGGAGGGTGTTTTTCCCTTGCACTATGCACCTGCTGCATCATATCATATCCTCTTCATGACTAAAGGATTTTCACATATCAGCCGTCAGTGGGATTTTTTTTTATTAAGTTGGTGTAATTTTGATGGTAAATTTCAAATTTAATTGTTTGCTAGTTTTTGGGGTTTTTAATCTTAAAAGTTTTAACTTATTTTGTTGCAAAGTGTTTAAGCTCTCAGTTATTTCTGGCGATTTGTAGTTGAAATTCGACCCTGTAACGTATTTTGACAGCAAAATGTGCAAGGTATGATCTGAAACATGTATCCGTAAGTGAAGACGCCTTTCTTAATTTCGTCAGCAAAGCTACCTACCTTTTCTGTTGCCACATACCACATGTTTATTGTGGACCAAGACCTCCCATATATCATAAAAATTGTGAGTGTGATGACCTTGTTTTATAAATTTTAAACTTTATATAATTGTTTTCAAAAAAGTGTTTAACACAATCCCACTTGAAAAAGAAGATTCCAAAGTGTTTTGGAATCTGGTGCCAACAACTGTTAAATAATTTGACAAGATATTTGAGGTAGCTTTACTTAAGTTTACACCGCAGGAAGAGGAATAAAATTTCGAAAGTTTTTTAAGAAAAAGAAAATTTATTATAATTTATAGAAAAAATAAACTCATCTTTTCATTTACATAAATCGGTCAGTCTTAATATTTTCGAATATTGAGCATTCATGGAGGTCATTAACGTTCTAACTTCCGGTATCTTCCTGGAAGATAAGATGTTCATCAACCGAAGAAACCACCACCATATCCACCAAATCCACCTCCAAAACCTCCAAAACCGCCACCGTATCCGCCGTAGCCAAAGCCGTATCCGAAGGGTCTGTAGCCGTAACCGCCGAAGCCATAGGGACTCTGTCCAAAGAAGTGGCGTCGGTTAGGTTCAGGTGCTGGCAGGGCTCCAGTGACCTCCATCAGGGCAAAAAGGGCCACCAACGCCAACAGGGCAACGCCGATCTGCAAAGGGAATCACGGGAATTAATTTGATAAATAAATAGTTAGATGCTTTAGTTAGTTCATTGTACTGTACTTGTGAATGAGAATGAATAAGGATAATATAGAGTAAAACTATTAACCAACGTAAACATCATGAACAGTTACAAATAGAAATTACAAGTTATATGATCGACAAATAAAAAGGAAAATAGATCTTAATTTACTACAGTTATATGGATTGGGATGGTTGTTTATTTATATATTTACAAGTAACATTATTCGTATATGCATTGCATTCATACATATCAAACTATTATTCGTTTATTCACCGAGTATCTTAGAATTTATGTCTTTAAATGATAAAATTCCTTATTCTATACTTACAGTTTTCATAGTGGATAGGAGGTGTGGTTCTTCCTTAGCTTATTCTGGAAGTGTATGTCAGTGTGCCTCGCGACCTTCCTTTTATAGGAGGCTCGATCCAGAGTGGAGAGTTGCCAGCGATCTATTTTGAAACTGGATTGTCAAGCGATCTGCGTAGAAGGTCTTGAAAGACGTTCACAACTAATATCGGCAATTTTCATCAAATGCAATTATTTACCGTATTATTCTTCTGTTCTATTGACACGATAATTACAAATACAATAATAATCTCTTCGGTAAATGTATTCATTAGCAAATCTTCTTAGCGTAATCGAGGGAAGAGCGGCGTAAAACCCATTGCAAAACTTCCCAGGGAATTTTAGCAACGTCCATCACAGCTCCCTCCCCCTCCACCTCTCGTGAGAGAGAATCTTCTTTTTAGGCAACCAGTACTGTTAGGCTCTGACTCAACGGATTTCTGGGGGCACCGGAATTTGATGGGGTTTCCAGGTCCAAACTTCCTGGTATGTTGCAGAAACATAGCAAAGAAGAAAATAACCACTTTCGGATTTTGAGAGCGTATGTGCGGTGGGCAGGTTTAACTTAACTAAAATAGAAGTGTTCAGATCATAAAATCACGATGCTTTGTGTATATTTTGTAAACGAAATTATAGTTATAAAAGTGCATTTGTTTGGTAAGTGGAATGCTAATTTAGAAAAATGTAGGTAGACAAAGAGGAATGTTGTAAGAAAGGGAGAAACAGGGAAAAGGAAGTGGAACGTTTAAAGAATAATTAATAACGAGCAAATGTGTCAAAATGAAAGAAGATGCAAACTGAGAGGCGGCGAGAGGACAATTAGGCTTTATAATATTTCATATTTTTACCGAATGCAGATAATGAAAGAAAAGCAGAACCTAATGATGTAGAGATTATTTTTTTGTGTGTGAATATCTGCAAAACTTGTTGAAGAGTTTATAAACAATCAAAGGAAGATTGGCAATAAGAAGAAAACATTGTAAATGGAACAATTGATACGGGTGGGAATGTACTGCCTTTATTTGATAATAAGGTCATTAACGACGCTATTCAGCGGAAACATGTAAAAGGCGATCTTTTGTAACAAGTAAAAGGTGAAGGAAGCTATTCTAAGAATGCACGGTCTTAATATTGATTTATTTGCTTAAAATCGTGTTTGGAAGTGATTGATCAAGCCATGCAGACAAATTACCAAAGTGTTTATAGGATAAGTTGATGAAAGAATGCAAAGGTGATTGGAGGATTAGCTCGGTATAAAGGTATGTCTAATACTGAAACATCTTTGATACATTTACGGATGAACGGAATTTGAAAATTTAGAAAAGGAGAGTAATAAATATGATTTAAGGGAGACTTTAAAGAAAAGAAATAATATTTACATATAAGTTTATTGTTTAAAACCTTACCCAATTAACCTTTTTAGGTCTGTCTTAGTACATAAAAAGAAAAAGAAAAAAATACGTATATATATATAAGTTTTATTATATAAAATATTACCCATATTAATGTATTCCCACAATATATATAGTACATATAAATTAAATATATAAATATATATATTGTATACATATATATATATATATATATATATATATATATATATATATATATATATATATATATATATATATATATATATATATATATATATATATATATATATATATATATATATATATATATATTTAAGTTTAACACACATTGTGGACACGTAAATGTCTTTTTATAACATGTTGGCCTAAAGACAAAAAAGAGAATGCATACAGAAAATATCTAATGAAAATGATTGTCAAAATGAAATAAGGTATAAAACAATACCATCATTGAAAATATACCTCTTTTAATTGTACAGCTATTTGAACCTTAAAACCTATAACCAGCAGGTTATTCCAACAGCCAAATATGTCCTCAGAACATTTAGGTCTTCTTCGGTACGAATAGAATAATGGAAAGGTCATATGACTTTTATATAATTTACTTTTATTTGTTAAAAACCCTTTCTATAGGATGATAACTGTGGATTCCCTTCTGAGTCTACTATGTTTACTGGTGCGTAAGACGAATTATGAAATTCTATTTTAAATGACTGAATCTAACAGTCATTGGCAACTCATTTGTACGCGAAAGGTTATAAGGTTCAACTACTTCCATGGGCCAAGAGACGCCCTGAAACTCGGTGTGTATTATTTTCTTCATAATTCTCGACAACCCTTACGTAAAACTTAATCTCAGGACAAATCAAAGGTGAACTGACTTACTATTCATAGGTATTTCAGTTTAATACCATTTTCAACCACAATTTTCTGCTTCATAAAGTAAAGATTCTATTTCTTTTAATAACAGAAATGAATTATTTTAATGATATGCCGTGTTTTGTTGTTTTGTTCTGTTGCAAGGAAGAACTACTGAGTACGACTGTGTTTTTTCTATGAGGCCTCGTAAATTTCAGAAACATAAAGCTGCAAGATACTCTTCTGGAAAGAGATCATCTAATTTAAGAATTTATAAACGTTTATGAATATATATCTGGTTGAAAATATAGAATAATAATATTCATAATCATGGGCACATGTGCATAACTTTCTGGATACTAGAATATATTTGGCAGTCATCAAATGCTCTTTTATTCAACTCATTTGTGTTGGAATATCATACCCAATGAGTACACTCAAACGTTTTTTCCATTGCTTTAACATTTTCTTGTTCTCTTGAGAGATCTTTTAAACCACTTCATCTGTTCCTTGTTCTAGAAGTTTGATTTTTTAATTGGAATCTGCCATTAGTGTTCTTAACCACGTGACGCGTGGTAGTGGAGGGTGTTTTTACCTTGCACTTTGCACTTGCTGCATCATATCATATCCTCTTGATGACTAAATGATTTTCACATATCAGCCCTCAGGGATTTTTTTTCTCATTATGTTGGTGTAATTTTGATTTGTAAATTTCAAATTATATTGCTTGCTAGTTTTTTTTTTTTTTTTAAAAGTTTGAACTTATTTTGTACCAAAGTGGTGAAGTTTTCAGTTATTTCTGGCGTTTTGCAGTTGAAACTCGACCCTGCAACGCGTTTTGACAGCAAAATGTGCAAGGTATGATCTGAAACATATCCGTAAGTGAAGACACTGTTCTTAATATCGTGAACAAAGCTATCTACCTTTTCTGTTGCCACACAGCACATGTTCATAGTACGCCTGTTTATTGTGGACCAAGGCCTCCCATATATCATAAAAAATTGTGAGTTTGATGACATTGTTTTATGTTATAAATCTTCTACATATTACTTTGTAATATTGGTTACGAATTTTATTATCTTCAGCAATTATGAAATTTGTTTAATTGTTTTTAATAATGTGTTTAACAAAATCCCACTTAAATTAATCTAACACATGTGAGAAGACATTTGAAACTGAGTTTTACTTAAGTTTACACCACAGGAAGAGGAATAAAATATAAAAATTTTTTTAAGAAAAATAAAATTTATTATAATTTATAGAAAAATAACCTCTCATCTTTTCATTTACACAAATCGGTCAGTCTTAATATTTTCGAACATTGAACAATTCATGGAGGTCATTGACGTTCTAACTTCCGGTATCTTCATGGAAGATAAGATGTTTATCAACCGAAGAATCCACCACCATATCCACCAAATCCACCTCCAAAACCTCCAAAACCGCCGCCGTATCCGCCGTAGCCAAAGCCGTATCCGAAGGGTCTGTAGCCGTAACCGCCGAAGCCATAGGGACTCTGTCCAAAGAAGTGGCGTCGGCTAGGTTCAGGTGCCGGCAGGGCTCCAGTGACCTCCATCAGGGCAAAAAGGGCCACCAACACCAACAGGGCAATGCCGATCTGCAAAGGGAATCAAGGGAATTAAGTTTGCTAAATTTCAGTTAGATGCTTTAGTTAGTTCATTGTACTTTTACTTGTGAATGAGAATGAATAAGGATAATATAGAGTAAACTACTAACCAACGTAAATTTCATGAATAGTTACAAATAGAAATTACAAGTTACATGATTGATAAATAAAAAGGAAAATAGATTTTGATTTACTACAGTTTTATGGATCGAGATGGTTGTTTATTTGTATATTTAAAAGTAACATTATTCGTATATGCATTGCATTCAAATAATATCAAACTATTATTCGTTTATCCACTGAGTATCTTAGAATTTATGTCTTTAAATGATAAAATTCCTTATTTTATACTTACAGTTTTCATAGTGAACAGGAGGTGTGCTTCTTCCTTAGCTGATTCTGGAAGTGTATGTCAGTGTGCCTCGCGACCCCCATTTATAGGAGGCTCAATCCAGAGTGGAGTTGCCAGCGATCTATTTTGAAACTGGATTGTCAAGCGATTTGCGTAGAAAGCCTTGAAAGACGTTCACAACTAATATCGATAATTGTCATTTAATGAAATTATTAAACATTATTTTTCTGTCTTATTGGCACAATAATTACAAATACAGTAATTATCTCCTTGGTAAATCTATAGATTAGGAAATTTTCTTTGCCTAATCAAGAGAAGAGCGGGGTAAAACCCGCCCAAATCGTCCTTGCAAGATTTAGCAGCGTCCATCGCAGCCCCCCCCCTTTCCTCCCATGAGAGAAAATCTTTTTTTAGACGACTGATACTGTTAGTTTGTGACTCAACGGATTTCTGGGGCACCGGAACTTGATGGGGTTTCCAGGTCCATACTTCCTGGTATGTTGCAAAAATATAGACAAAGAAGAAAATAACCACTTTCGGATTTTGAGAGCGTATGTGCGGTGGGCAGGTTTAACTTAACTAAAATAGAAGTGTTCAGATCATAAAATCACGATGTTTTTGCATATTTTGTAAACGAAATTATATATATAAAAGTGCATTTGTTTGGCTAAATGGAATGCTAATTTAGAAGAATGTAGGTAGACAAAGAGGTGTATCGAAGGAGAGAGAGAAACAGCGAAAATGAACTGGAATGTTTAAAAAATAATTAATAACGAGCAAATGTGTCAAAATGAAAGAAGATGTAAACTGAGAGGCACCGAGAGGATCATCAGGCTTCATAATATTTTATGTTTTCACCGAATGCAAATAATAAAAGCAGAATTTGAGGATCCAGAGATTACTTATTTTTACGTGAATATCTGCAAAACTTGTTGAAGCGATTATGGACAATCAAAGGGAGATTGGTAATAAGAAGAAAACATTGTAAATGGGACAACTGGTACGAGTGGGAATGTACTGCCCTTATTTGATAATAAGGTCATTAATTCATAGGAAACATGTAAATGGCGATCTTTTGTAACAAGTAAAAGATGAAGGAAACTATTCTAAGAATGCACGGTCTTAATATTGATTTATTTGCTTAAAATTGTGTCTGAAGTGATTGCTCAAGCTATGCAGACAAATGACAGAAGGGTTTATAGGGGAAGATTTGTACTGAGTAAGACGATAAACATTAAGATGATGCAAAGAATGCAAAGGTGATTGAGGATTAGCTCTGTATAAAGGTATGTCTAAGACTGAAACATCTTTGATACATTTACGGATGAACGGAATTACTTGAAAATTTTAGAAAAGGAGAGTAATAAATATTGGCAACTGAAGATATATCCTGTATAAGGAGCTTTCTATGACCTAAGGATAAATGGCAGACTTTAAAGAAAAGAAATAATATATACATATTTTTTCAGTACCAAATGTATACTGTAAGTTTATTGTTTAATATCTTATCCAGATAATCAGTGTAGGTCTCTCTTAGCGCCAACAAAAAATTCAAAAGTTTAACTGCGCACATTGTGGATATGAAATGTCTTTTTATAACACATTGGCCTAAAGACAAAAATATCGAAAATTTCTGATGAAAGGAGTGACACAATGAAATAAGGTATAAAACAATACAATCATTGGAAATATAAATCTTTTAATAGAATAGCTATTTGGACCTTAAAACCTATAACCAGCAGGTTATTCCAACAGCCAAATATGTCCTCAGAACATTTAGGTCTTCTTCGGTACGAACAGAGTAATGGAAAATCATGTGACTTTTATATAATTTACAGTGACATTAAAAACCCTTTCCATAGGATGATAACTGTGGATTCCTTCCTAAGTCTACTATGTTTACTGGTACGTAAGACGATATTATGAAATTTCATTTTAAATGATTGAATAAAAAACAGTCACTGGCACCTCATTTGTACGTGAAAAGGTATAAGGTTCCACTATTTCCATAGGCCAAGAGGCGCCTCGCAACTCGGTAAGTGTTACTTACTTTATAATTCTCGACAACCCTTACAGAAAACCTCATCTCAGGAGAAATCAAAGGCGAACTGACCTGCTATTCTGGTAAGTTCATAGGTATTTCAGCTTAATAGCATTTTCAAACACAATTTTCTACTTCATAAAGTGAAGATTCTGTGAATTATTTTAATGATATTCCGTTTTTTGTTGTTTTGTTTTGTTGCAAGCCAGAACTGCTGAGTTACGATCTTGTTTTTAATGAAATATAAAGCTACAAGATACTCTTCTGGAAAGAGATAATCTAATTTAAGAATTTATAAACGCTTATGAATATACATGTAAATAAAACTATAGATTAATAATTGTAATCAGAGGCACATGCACATAACTTTCTGGATACTAGAACATATTTGGCAGTCATCAAATTCTCTTTTATTCAACTCATTTGTGTTTGAATATCGTTGCCGATGAGAACACTCAAAAGTGTTTTCCATTAACTTTTACATGCTTATATTTAACTTGATTTCCGCGTCTGTCTGTCTGTCTGTCTATACTCAAATCTTGTAACTCAATTTTTGACCTGTTCCCTTCGTCCGATGGACTTGAAATTTTGCACTGTTACCCAGTCACGGTGACGATACAACCTTAGATGATTAGTAGGTCGGCAGTGACCTCTAGTGACCTTACAGTGACCTCTCCAAGTATCTCAGGATTTGTATGAAACTCTTCTGATTTTTCACAACTTCTTTGACTCGGTAGAATTTATCTTCTATATAAACCCCCCTTCCCTCTTCCATCCCCCTCCCACTTCCCCTCCCATGCACATGATCAAGTGTTAATTTAGCTGTGTCCTCCCCCTCCCCTTCCCTCTTCCATCCACTTCCTTCTCCCCTCCACCTTCCCTTCCGGAGCATGCGATCAAACGTTAATTAATTTAGCTGTGTCCACCTAATCCTCTTCCCTCTTCCATCCCCTCCCCTCCCCTCGCCCTTCTCTTCTGGAACACACGATAAAGTGTTAATTTATCTTTGTCCTCCCCTCCCCTTTCCTTTTCCATCCACTTCCCCAGCCCATACCCCTCCCCTCCCCTTCCAAAGCACAGGGTCAAGTGTTAATCTAGCTGTGTCCTCCCCCTCCCCTTCCCTCTTCCATCCCCTTCCCCTTCCAGTGCATACGATCAAGTGTTAATTACCTGTGTCCTCCCCTCCCTTTCCATCCTTCACCCCTCCCCTTCCCTCTTCCATCCCCTTCCCCTTGCGAAGCACCCGATCAAGTGTTAATTTAGATTTGTCTTCCCCTTCCCTTCCCGCTTCCCTTTTAGCTCCTCATTGGACGGGTGGTTATCGTCCTCGGCTAGCAGTCTGCTGGCCAAGCGTTCGAGTCTCCGAGCGGCCAATGAAGAATTAGAGGAATTTATTTCTGGTGATAGAAACTCGTTTCTCGTCATAATGTGGTTCGGATTCCGCAATAAGCTGTAGGTCCCGTTGCTAGGTAACCAGTTGGTTCTTAGCCACGTAAAATAAATCTAATCCTTCGGGCCAGCCCTCTCTAGGAGAGCTGTTAATCAGCTCAGTGGTCTGGTTAAACTGAGGTATACTTTTCCCCCTCCCCACACCTACCCATCCAGTCCCTTTCCCTTCCCTCCCTTAACCTTTCCCCCTCCCCTTTCCTCCCCTGCCCCTTTCCTCCACCCCCCCTCCTCTTTCCCTTCCATCTTCTTCCCATTTTCCTCCTCCCCCCTTCCCCTCCACCCCTCCCTTCCTCTTTCCCTTCCATCTTCCCATTTTCCTCCCCTCCCCCTTCCCCTTTCCACTCTCTTCTTTTCTCCTCCCCTTCCCCTCACCTTCCACCTTCCCTCCATCTCCCCCTTCCCTTCCCTTCCTTTCTTCCCTCTTCCATCCGCATTCCCCCTCCCCTTCCACTTCCATTTGCCTTCCCTTCACCTTCCTGCTCCCCTCCCCTTTCCTCGACCCTCCCTACCCCCTCCCCACTTCCTTCACTCTCCCCCGTAAACGGATATCAGATCTGTTAACTACAATCATAAATTGGTTACAATTTCTGTCAAAACTAAAAGGTATAAAATAAAAAAATAAATAAATAAATTTTTTTTAAACATGCTTTTGTTAAAATACAATAAAAAGTAAAAAATAATTTTTTGAGACACACCAGGATTTTCGTACAATTAATCATGTCAACAAAAATAAAAGCTTGACCCCTAACATTGAAGGAAATGCTACTAGAAAAGAAATAGATTTTTTTTTATTTCTTAAAGCATTTCCTTCCATGATTGGGGCCCACGCTTTTTTTTTTTTGTAGACATGATTAATTGTACGAAAATCCTGGTGTGTCTCAAAAAATTATTTTTTTTACTTTTAGTGCATTTAAATAAAAGCATGTCTAAAAAAATTTTATATTGTTTTTATACATTTTCTTGTTTTCTTGAGAGATCTTTTAACTGTCATTTGGAAGCCAAGTTGCTGGGAGTAACATCAGGAAAAGGTCTCGAGATACTTCATCTGTTCTCTGTTCTCGAAGTTTGAATTTTTAATTGGAATCTGTCATTACTGTTCCCCACCACGTGACGCGTGGTAGTGGAGGGTGTTTTTCCCTTGCACTGTGCAATTGCTGCATCATATCATATCCCTATTGGTGACTAAATGGATTTTCACATATCAGCCCTCAGCGGGATTTTTTTTTCCTCATTATGTTGGTGAAATTTTGATGGTAAATTTCAAATTTAATTGTTTGCTAGTTTTTGGTTTCTTACCTTAAAAGTTTTAACTTATTTTGTTGCAAAGTGTTTAAGCTCTCAGTTATTTCTGGCGATTTGTAGTTGAGAGAGCAAAATATGCAAGTATGACCTGAAACATATATCCGTACATGAAGACTCCGTTCTTATATTTAGTCAACAAAGCTATCTACATTTGCTGTTGCCGCATACCACATGTTTCTAGTACGCCTGTTGTGGACCAAGACCTCCCATATATCATAAAAATTGTGAGTGTGATGACCTTGTTTTATGTTATAAACCTTCTATTTATTACTTCGTAATATTGGTTACGGCGTTTATGTTATCTTTAGCAAGTTTGAACTTTATTTAATTGTTTTAATAATATGTTTAACACCATCCCACTTGAAAAAGAAGATTCCATAGTGTTTTGGAATATAGTGCCAACAAATGTTAAATAATGTAATATATATGACAAGACATTTCAAACAGAGTTTTACTCCAGATTACATCACAGGAAGAGTAATAAAATATCAAGGATTTTTTTAAGGAAAAGAAAATTTATTATAATTTATAGAAAAAATAAACTCTCATCTTTTCGAACATTGAACAATTCATGGAGGTCACTGACGTTCTAACTTCAGGTATCTTCATGGAAGATAAGACGTTTATCAACCGAAGAATCCACCACCATATCCACCAAATCCACCTCCAAAGCCTCCAAAACCGCCGCCGTATCCGCCGTAGCCATAGCCGTATCCGAAGGGTCTGTAGCCGTAACCGCCGAAGCCATAGGGACTCTGTCCAAAGAAGTGGCGTCGGTTAGGCTCAGGTGCTGGCAGGGCTCCAGTGACCTCCATCAGGGCAAAAAGGGCCACCAACACCAACAGGGCAACTCCGATCTGCGAAGGGAATCAAGGAAATTAATTTGCCAAATTTCAGTTAGATGCTTTGATTAGTTCATTGAACTTCACCTGTGAATGGTAAATATCATGAATAGTTATAAATAGAAATTACAAGTTGTATGAGCGACATATGAAAAGGAAAATAGATCTTAATTTACTACAGTTTTATGGAATTTCGGGATGATTGTTTATATGTACATTTACAAGTAACGTATTATTCATGTATGCATTGCATTCATATACCTGTATATCAAACTATTATTCGTTTATTCACCGAGTATCTTAGAAGTTATGTCTTAAATGATAAAATTCCTTATTTCTTATACTTACAGTTTTCATGGTGAACAGGAGATCCACTTCTTTCTTAGCTGACTCTAAACGTGTGTGTCTGTGTGCCTTGCGACCTTCCATTTATAGGAGGCTAGTTGCAGAGAGTAGAGTTGCCAACGATCTATTTTGAAACTGGATTGTCAAGCGATCTGCGTAGAAAGCATTGAAAGACGTTTGCATCTTATATCGACAATTGTCATTAAATGCAATTATTGACCATATTATTCTTCTGACTTAATGGCACGATTGTTACAACTGTAATAATTATCTTTTCGGTAAATCAAATGATTAGGAAAAATTCTTAGCGAAACCGAGGGAAGAACGGGGTAAAACCCGTTGCATAACTTCCTAGCAAGTTTTAGCAATGTCTATCGCAGCTCCCTCCACCTCCCATATGGTGGAGTCTTCTTTTCTGTCGACTGATACTCTAAGCCTGAGTCAACGAATGGCCGGGGGCATCGGAACTTTGATGGGGTTTCCAGGTTCATACCTACCCTAAATGTTGCAAGAGTACAGGTAAATAAGACGATACTTTCATTAAGGATTTTTAGGTTTTTGTTGGGGACAGGTAAAAACTAAACAAAAACGGAAATCTTCGTTTCAGAATGGTGGATGTTTTGACACTTTTTTTTCCCGAGGAGGAAGTATACTAACGTGAATTTGGTTTGTGAATGGAAGGATAATTTAGAAGTTTGTAGAAAGAAGAACAGGAATTTTGGGAATAGATAGTGAAAGGTAAATCAAAATTGGAGTTATTTAACAAAAACATCAAGGACTTCAAGGAAGTTATAAACATTATGAAAAAATGTGTTTATGAGTTTGACAAAAGAAAAGAAGATGCAACTGGAGCTAGATGATGAAGAGATATCGTACTATTTCATATTTTTATGAGAGAGAGAGAGAGAGAGAGAGAGAGAGAGAGAGAGAGAGAGAGAGAGAGAGAGAGAGAGAGAGGGAAAGAGAGAGTCCTTGTTCGTATATTCATTCATATGATTTTAAAAGTGCAAGGCTGATTTGGCAAAAAAAAAAAAAATCAGTATCCTTCGAAAGTGAACCTGAGATTCATGTTTCGTTTAGTTTGTTGTTTTTAACCCAACTAAAATTCACTGGAGTTGAACTATATATCGCAAACAGAATTTTATTAATTATTCAGACATTATATAATTTATATATTTTGTATAAATGTTACCTTTTGCTCGATGAATAGGAAATGTTGTTTCCTGGTTGATTCTAGAAAACTGTTCATCTTCGTCCATTGTGACCTTCTATTCTTACGAGACCCGGCTCCTCAGGGAGGGTTGCCGACGATCTCTATTCTGAACCTTATTAAAAAAACGATGAAAAACGTTCAAATAGCTCTTTCCCTTTATTCATATTAATTCCACTTTACCTGTCATTATGATCATTACCAATACAATGTTTTTTTGTCTCAAAGACACTGATGTTGATGAAAACCTTCGGCCGTACCGATGACGACATCGGGTAATACCCGACGATGAACTGTCCCTCAAGGTCAAACAAACGTTGCTGGTTCTTCCTCACATTCCTTCCTCATGATTATTGCTCTTACAAGGTCTTTCTTCCGTTTGGCAGTGATTCGTACCAGCTCACAACGCCTGACCGCACAAGATCTTGGTCACCCTAGGTAACATTTTTGTGCTTCTTTCTCATAACTACATATGTGCATATATATATATATATATATATATATATATATATATATATATATATATATATATATATATATATATATATATATATATATATATATATATATATATATATAATATATATATATATATATATATATATATATATATTATATATATATATATACTCATATATATATTACACATTATATATATGTATATATATATATATATATATTTATATTTATATATATATATATATATATATATATATATATCTGTTCATATATATATATATGTATATAGACTATTTTTAGTGTGTATGCACGTGTGAAGTGTATAGGAGTGTTTGTGGCTAAGGTCAAATATTTTTATGACCACTGATTTTCCTACTGATACTATGCTTTCTTTTCTGTTGTTCTAGAGAGCAATGAAGGATTTCTCGAAATGAATATTTGCATTTTTGTGTGTCTCTTGTTGCGTCATCTTGTTTGTATATGCCAGGGCATAGAGATCAATCAGTATCAGAGGCAGAAGCGCCATGGGACTCAGTGTGATAAAGAATGTTGCTCTTCAAGAATAAAAGCAAACTTTAAATTTCCATCTGCCTGACCTTTTATGATCCCATTTCTTCAAGTCCCATTCTTGCTCCCAACTAGCCATAGAGCATCAGCTCGTGGCTAAAATAAAGGTTACCTAAATAACTATTAAGTGAAATTCTAAGGAAGGAAATATTTCACCTAATAACGTAAATGAAGAACCTTTTTCTTGCCTCTGTTAACAGAAGATTCATTTTCCGTTAATTATAACGTTCCATAGTATTTTTTTCGTCTCGATACATTCTTTTTAGAGCAGGAAATAAAGCCACAAAAAAAAGTGACCGTTTCCTATCTATAATGTGGCCCAAAAAATTAGTGTGGTCAGTAATGCGGAGCTTACTTGAACCTTGGGAATTCAAACTATAAGAACGAGTGGAACTTGTCAGTCAGGTTTATGGAATTTTAATGTAATCTTTCAACTCTGATATATATATATATATATATATATATATATATATATATATATATATATATATATATATATATATATATATATATTTGAGTGTATTTTTTTCAGATGAATAATGCTATTTGCCATGGAATAAATCTTTCTGTGGTCACTGTTTATTTTCAAAAGAAATGAATCCAGCATTAAATAATTACATATAATGATCTCACAAAACAGGGTATTCAGAATAATCCCCCGCCATATTAATCCTAAAAAGACTTGCATAATCCATCGGGAGCCCATAAAGATACCCTCTTGGAGACATCACAAGATTTCCTGTGGCATGAAAATCGATAATAGACGATGCTCTCGAAGCACTTCCTGGAATTATGAACCTGCTTCCAGTTCCAGAAGCAATATTTATCTGTCTATAGAATTATTTCGGCAGTAGCCTCTTCTTTGCTTTGGTAATAAAATTAAGTGTGTGATCATCATAAGCAAAAAAGCTAGTTTCAGAGTTCAGTTGGTCAGAGGTTTATAAAGACATTATTTTAGTGTGCTCAATAACTTATCGCTGCTGGGAGAAAGGGCGCTGGTGACTAGTATAATACATGTACATACGCTACCGGGTTCTATCTAAGCGATAAGAGGCAGGGCAGCCGATCGAGACTACGGTCTACCCAAAAGCCAAATTCAGGTCCTTCAAAAGAAGGCATCGTGCTTACCCCATACAAATGGGAAAAAAAGCACGTTAAAAAAAAAGAAGTGTACTAACACTGGTGTCAAGCCAACTTAGACGTTGGTTGGTACATCCTATCTCGCATTTGGGATACACTCTGCTGTCGGCTTATAAAACCGAGGGATCTTTCAGAAATTGATCCTCCACAAATTTGGTGTAATTTAAGGAGGATATGGTCAAAGACAAAGTGATTAAAGAACGACACTTATTTTAATGGAAATATAAAGGCAAAACAAATCAACACTAAAAAATAGGACGATACTGCATTCCTTTTTCGGAAGTCATCTCTGCCTTTGCCCCTTCTGTTTCAATGTGAATGACAGCTCATGTCAATCATATGCAACTGCTTCGTGCTATAAGCAACACGCACATTTTCTTCTAAACATTTAACTTATCCCTTGATGTTTTTCTTTAACTTTTCCTTCGCTTCGCTTTACCGTTCTCGTTTTTAGTTTTCTGCAAAAGAAAACTATTGAGGTGACTTTATCTGTCCGTCCGCACTTTTTTCTTTCCGCACTTTATCTGTCCGTCCGCACTTTTTTCTTTCCGCACTTTATCTGTCCGTCCGCACTTTTTTCTTTCCGCACTTTATCTGTCCGTCCGCACTTTTTTCTTTCCGCACTTTATCTGTCCGTCCGCACTTTTTTCTTTCTGCACTTTATCTGTCCGTCCGCACTTTTTTCTTTCCGCACTTTATCTGTCCGTCCGCACTTTTTTCTTTCTGCACTTTATCTGTCCGTCCGCACTTTTTTCTTTCCGCACTTTATCTGTCCGTCCGCACTTTTTTCTTTCCGCACTTTATCTGTCCGTCCGCACTTTTTTCTTTCCGCACTTTATCTGTCCGTCTGCACTTTTTCTGTCCGCTCTTTATCTGTCCGCCTTCATATCTTAAAAACTACTGAGACTAGAGGGCTACAAATTGGTACGTTGATCATCCACCCTCCAATCATCAAACATCCCAAATTGCAGCCCTCTTGCCTCAGTAATTTTGATTTTATTTAGGGTTAAAGTTAGCCATGATCGTGTGTCCGGGAACGCTATAGGACAGACCACCAGCGGGCTGTGGCTGAAAGTTTCAAGGGCCGCGGCTCAGATAGCATTATACCGAGACCACCGAAAGATAGATCTATTTTCAGTGTCCTTGATTTTACGCTGTACAGAAAACTCGATTGCGCAGAATAAACTTCGGCGCATATTTCACTTGTTTGTAGTAGACTATCAAAATTGCAATTAAACTTCAAATAATTGTTTTTCTGAGTTCTTCAAAATGCCAAAGCATCTTACCGACCGTCCATAATTTTCATGGATGAACATTGTTATCCGCACGAGACACACTCGTATTCCAAATCCCCGAGTATTTACATATTTTGTTGCTTACCAGCGCTTTTGCAACATTGATACTAGGAAAAGGCAACCTGTGCCCAAGGCTATCTGCTGCTGACTCACCCGATAAAATCTTAGACTTAGAGGCAAAGTCTCTTGGGGACAGAATGTAAAGGCACAAATACTGGATTGCTATGAATTGTTGCCAAATCTTGCAGGGCAGGTTCCAGGCGGGTTTTACCCAGTTCTCAGAATTGTTACGCAAAGAATTCTTCAAGTGCAGTAAATACATCGAAAAGCACATAAAGGTAAGGATGTATATTAATAATTTTCACGTGGAAAGTAGAGTGTAACATTCGAATACAACAATCGATATCAATCCCGAAAGCTTTTAAAATCTGTCTACATAAAAGATTTCTTCCCCTTAAGATTTCAAAATAGACGTCTTTGGCAACTCTTCGGAAAGGAACTCGCCTTGCATAAATACCAGCTCGCGATGGACGAAGATGCACAGAACATTTAGCGAATCAGCTCAGAAAGAACTACGCAGCTTATTCATCATGAAAACGGTAAGATTGTTATATCCTATTTTATATAAACGTAAGAATTTTTCTAGAAAATAGCTAAACGGTAGCAGGTTCTGAAAATGTAACGAGAAAGATAAATGAATTATAATAGACTTCAATGTAACTTAGAGCATTAGCATTAATCTAAGCTATTACACAGCTATTATGTTGTGTAACAGGAAAAATTAATTTTGAATTTTATGTTCTGCAAGAAAGTGGTGACCACTTTACATTCAAATTATATGCATGTGAGCTTGCCACGCACACATACATACATAAATGTATTTATGTATGTAATATATATATATATACATATAATTAAATTATATATATATATATATATATATATATATATATATATATATGTGTGTGTGTGTGTGTGTGTGTGTGTGTGTGTGTGTGTGTGTATGTATAATAAATTTCGAATACGATAGAAATCATCCAATCATAAGGCATATTACGTGTGTCTTATGCCATTTTTTCTAAGTCATTATGAATGACCTGTGACAGTCAATATCTATGCCATTCCAAATGGCCTGATTGACGGTTTTCCTGGGCATAATTTATTTTTCGAAGAAGTGAAACAACTTGCGAGTCATCTGAATTCCCAAAACTAATTTCCTTTGTTCCCTTTGCAGATCGGCGTTGCCCTGTTGGCGTTGGTGGCCCTTTTTGCCCTGATGGAGGTCACTGGAGCCCTGCCAGCTCCTGAACCTAACCGACGCTTCTTCTTTGGACAAAGTCCCTATGGCTTCGGCGGCTACGGCTATAGACCCTTCGGATACGGCTTCGGCTACGGCGGATACGGCGGTGGCTTTGGAGGCTTTGGAGGTGGATTTGGAGGATATGGTGGTGGTTTCTTCGGTTGATGAACATCTTATCTTCCATGAAGAAACCGAAATTTAGAAAGTAAATGACCCCCATGAACGATGCTATATCAAAAACCTAATGATGAGATATTCAGTCGTTGTTATGAAAAGATGACTTATATTTTTCTAAAAATTACAATAAAATTGTCTACCTCTTAAAATAACTTTTAATACACTTTCCTTATTTCAATGCAAATAAAAATTGAATTCAGTTTTAAGTGTCTTGAAAAGTGTTGTAATTTAGGTAGTTTATATAAATGAATATTACTACTTCAGAGGCTTTATGTTGTTTCTGCCGATATAATAAAAACGAGAGGCTTTATATCTAAAAGACTCCAAAGCAGAGCGTTGCACAGTTTAGGTCTGAAATCATTCCTATTGTCAAGAGTATTTTGCACATAAAATGCATGATTGAAAATGGCATTCAGTTACCCAGTCTCCTCCTATAAGACTTAGACAGTCTGGATGGAAAGGACTTATATCAAGACTTTATTAACTTTAGAAAGCACCAGAAGAAAGTAGATTAGTCTTAATCAGCTTTTACAAATCCGTTTTGAATAAGAACAAAGGACTTTGTTTTGTTGTGAGACTCATATGCATGATGTTTTGATTAATCAGCAAAAAGTTCAGTCCGTTAGAAAGTGATTCAGTTAATGGACATGAAAACGTTCATGTGATCATTTTCTTTAAATCTTACAAAGGAATCTCGAAAACTATAATTATTCTTTAGGGTGATGGGTTCAGACCCTCGTTTGTTACTTTTGTCCTGCGATGTTCGTATTTTCTGTAGCCAGTTATTTTGTTTGTGTTTATTCCTTATCACTTTCTATCTTTCCCTTTACAGTGAATCATATTTATGAAATCACGGCATGCAAAATTTAAAATTATAGAAAACATGAACATAACAAGTAAAAACTACCAGAAGTTTCTTCGTCGCAATCGAGTTTTCTGTACAGCCACTACAGTGTACAATAAAGGCCACCGAAAATAGATATATCTTTCGGTGGTCTCGGTATAATGCTGTGTGAGCCTCGGCCTATGAAACTTTAACCACGGCCTGGTGGTGGCCTATCCTATATCGTTACCAGAAGCACGATTATGGGTAAATTCAACTTTAAATAAACTAAAAACTATTGAGGCTACAAGGCTGCAATTTGGGAAGTTTGGTGATTGGTGGGTGGATGATCAACATACCAATTTGCAGCCATCTAGACTTAGTAGTTTTTAAGCTCTGAGAGGGGACAGAAAAAGTGAGGGCAGAAAAAAGTGCGGACGGACAGACATAGCCGGCACAACAGTTTTCTCTTCAAAAAACTAAAAACTAAACAACCTGGTAGTTTTTCAGTAATGAAGAATTATCTGTGCTTTTCTTTTTACTAAGTTCTTGCAATTTCAGTCACAATATAGAGTCCAATCACAACCTGCCTCCATGTATGGACAAATTAATGAAATGATAAACTCTATTTAAGTTATGACAAATGTAATCATGGAAATAATCTGAAAGAAATGAGGCCCTGTAATATGGAAACCGAGGTCATTAAGAATCAGTAACATTATATCAAAATAACTGTGGGTAGCAAATGGGGGTCAGCATTCCCTTGTTTCATTCAGATGATGTAATTATCAGTTGCCATTCAAGGAACGTTATTCATCTTAGACACCTCATTTACGTGGTTTTACGCCCCGTGGTGACCAAATCATTTAGGTCTTGAGTTTAAATATCCTTGCTGAAGAGTACAGTCACAAGTATTTTCCATTACTTACCATTTTCTTGTTCTCTTGAGAAAGCGTATTGGAATTGGAATTGGAATATAGAATTTAGGCCAGAGGCCAAGCACTGAGACCTATGAGGTCATTCAGCGCTAGAAGGTAAAATGACAGAAATAAGCTTTCTATGACCTAAGGATAAAAGGCAGACTTTAAAGAAAAGAAATAACCTTTACATATAAGTTTATTGTTTAAAACCTTACCCATATAATCTTTGTAGGTCTCTCTTTGTACGTCAACAACAACAATATATATATATATATATATATATATATATATATATATATATATATATATATATATATATATATAGTGTATATATATATATATATATATATATATATATATATAATATATATATATCCGTTAACTCCACACACACATAGTGGACACGTAAATGTCTTTTATAACAATTTGACCTGAAGACAAAAAAGAGAATGCGTCCAGAAAATATCTAATGAAAATGATTGCCAAAATGAAATAAGGTATAAAACAATACCATCATTGAAAATATACCTCTTTTAACTCTACAGCTATTTGAACCTTAAAACCTGTTATCAGCAGGTTATTCCAACAGTCAAATATGTCGTCAGGACATTTACGTCTTCTTCGGTACGAATAGAGTAATGGAAAGGTCATGTGACTTTTATATAATTAACTTTTATATGTTAAAAACCCTTACTATAGGATGATAACTGTGGATTCAATTCTGAGTCTACTCTGTTTACTGGTGCGTAAGACGAATTATGAAATTCTGTTTTAAATGACTGAATATAAAACAGTCATTGGCAACTCATTTGTACTTGGAAAGGTATCAGGTTCAACTAATTCCATGGGCCAAGGGACGCCCGGAAACTCGGTGTGTATTATTCTCTTCATAATTCTCGACAACCCTTACGTAAAACTTAATCTCAGGACAAATCAAAGGTGAACTGACTTACTATTCATAGGTATTTCAGTTTACTACCATTTTCAACCACAATTTTCTGCTTCATAGAGTAGAGAGTCTATTTCTTTGAGTAACAGAAATGAATTATTTTAATGATATGCCGTTTTTTGTTGTTTTGTTCTGTTGCAAGGAAGAACTACTAAGTACGACTGTGTTTTGTCTATGAGGCCTCGTAAATTTCAGAAACATAAAGCTGCAAGATACTCCTCTGGAAAGAGATCATCTAATTTAAGAATTTATAAACGCTTATGAATATATATCTGGTTGAAAATATAGAGTAATATTTATAATCATGGGCACATGTGCATAACTTTCTGGATACTAGAATATATTTGGCAGTCATCAAATGCTCTTTTATTCAACTCATTTGTGTTGGAATATCATTGCCAATGAGTACGCAGAAACATTTTTCCCATTGCTTTAACATTTTCTTGTTCTCTTGAGAGATCTTTTAAAACACTTCATCTGTTCCTTGTTCTAGAAGTTTGATTTTTTAATTGGAATCTGTCATTACTGTTCTTAACACCTGACGCTGCGTATTGGAGGGCGTTTTTACCTTGCAATGTGCACTTGCTACATCATATCATATCTTCTTGATGACTAAATGATTTTCACATATCAACCCTCAGAGGGATTTTTTTCCTCATTATGTTGGTGTAATTTTGATTTGTAAGTTTCAAATTTAATTGCTTGCTAGTTTTTTATTTTTTTTTTCCTTATTTTGTACCAAAGTGGTGAAGTTCTCAGTTATTTCTGGCGTTTTACAGTTGAACCTCTATCCTGCAACGCGTTTTGACAGCAAAATATGCAAGGTATGATCTGAAACATATATCTTAATATCGTGAACAAAGCTATCTACCTTTTCTGTTGCCACACAGCACATGTTCATAGTACGCCTGTCTCTTGTGGACCAAGACCTCCCATATATCATAATAATTGTGAGTGTGATGACCTTGTTTTGTTATAAATCTTCTACATATTACTTCGTAATATTAGGTATGAATTTTATTATCTTCAGCAGTTATGAACTTTGTTTAATTATTTTTAATAATGTGTTTAACAAAATCCCACTTTACAAAGAAGATTCCAAAGTGTTTTGGAATCTACTGCCAACCAATGTTAATTAATTTAACACATGTGACAAGACATTTGAAACTGAGTTTTACTTCAGTTTACACCACAGGAAGAGGAATAAAATATCGAAAGTTTTTTTTAAGAAGAATAAAATTTATTATAATTTATAGAAAAAATAAAATCTCATCTTTACATTTACACAAATCTGTCAGTCTTTATATTTTCGAACATTGAACAATTCATGGAGGTCATTGACGTTCTAACTTCCGGTATCTTCATGGAAGATAAGATGTTTATCAACCGAAGAATCCACCACCATATCCACCAAATCCACCTCCAAAACCTCCAAAACCGCCGCCGTATCCGCCGTAGCCAAAACCGTATCCGAAGGGTCTGTAGCCGTAACCGCCGAAGCCATAGGGACTTTGTCCAAAGAAGTGGCGTCGGTTAGGTTCAGGTGCCGGCAGGGCTCCAGTGACCTCCATCAGGGCAAAAAGGGCCACCAACACCAACAGGGCAACGCTGATCTGCAAAGGGAATCAAGGGAATTACTTTGCTATATTTCAGTTAGACGCTTTAGTAAGTTTATTGTACTTTACTTGTGAATGAGAATGAATAAGGATAATATAGAGTAAACTACTAACCACCGTAAATATCTTGAATAGTTACAAGTAGAAATTACAAGTCATATGACTGATAAATAAAAAGGAAAATAGATTTTGATTTACTACAAGTTTTATGGGATGTTGGGATGGCTGTTTATTTGTATATTTACAAGTAACTTACTATTTGTATATACATGGCATTCATACATATCAATCTGTTATTCGTTTATTCACCGAGTATCTTAGAATTTATGTTTTAAAATCATACAATTCCTTATTTTATACTTACAGTCTTCATGGTGAATAGGAGATGTGCTTCTTCCTTGGCTGATTCTGGAAGTGTATGTCAGTGTGCCTTGCAACCGTCTATTTATAGGAGGCTTGTTTCAGAGTGGAGAGTTGCCAGCGAACTATTTTGAAACTTGGGTTGTCAAGCGATCTACGTAGAAGGCCTTGAAGGACGTTCACAACTAATATCGACAATTGTCATCAAATGCAATTATTAGCCAAATTATTCCTCAGTCTATTGGCACGATAATTATAAATACAATAATTATCTCCTTCGTAAATCTGTAGATTAGGAAGTTTTCTTGGCGTAATCAAGGGAAGAACGGGGTAAAACCCGTCCAAAACGCCCCTGCGAGGTTTAGCAACGTCCATCGCAGCTCCCTCCCCTCTACCTCCCATGAGAGAGAATTTTTTTTAAACGACTGATACTGTTAGTTTATGACTCAAAGGAAGTCTGGGGCATCGGAACTTTGATGGAGTTTCCAGGTCCATACCTCCCCGGTGTGTTGCAAAAATATAGACAAAGAAGAAAATAACTACTTTCGGGATTTTGAGTGTGTATGTGCGGTGGGCAGGTTTAACTTAACTAAAATAGAAGTGTTCAGATCATAAAATCACGACGTTTTGTGCATATTTTGTAAACGAAATTATATATATCAAAGTGCTTTTGTTTGGCAAATGAAGTGCTAATTTAGAAGAATGTAGGTAGAAAAAGAGGAGTGTTGTAGGAGAGGGAGAAAGAGGAAAAAGGAAGTGGAATGCTTAAAAAATAATTAATAACGAGCAAATGTGTCAAGAAAGAAAGAAGAAGCAATCTGAGAGGCACCGAGAGGATCATTAGGCTTTATAATATTTCATATTATAAAGTATCTCAGGATAAGTATGAAACTCTTCGGATTTTTCACAACTTCTTTGACTTGGTAGAATCTATCTTCTATATAACCCCTCCCCCTTCTCTCTTCCAACCCCTCCCCTCCCCCTCGCCCTCCCCCTTCTGGAGCACATGATCAAATTTTAATTTATCTTTGTCCACCCCCTCCCCTTCCCTCTTCCATCCCCTTCCCCTCCCGCTTACCCCTCCACTTCTGGAGCACACGATCTAGAGCTAATTTAACTGTTATCGCCCCTCCCCTCCCTTTTCCCTCCCCCTCCCTTTTCCCTCCCCTCCCTTCCCTCTTCCATCTCCCTTCCCCTCCCCTCCCCTCCCCTTTCTGTGCAAGCAATCAAATGTTAATTTAGCCATGTCTTCCACCTTCCCTTCCCTCTTCTCTCCCCTCCCTATCCCTACCATCCCCTCCCTTCTCCTTCTCTCCCTTACCCCTTCCCTCCCCTTTCCCTCCCCTGCCCTTTCCTCCTCCACCACTCCCCTCCTCTTTCCCGTCAATCTTCCCATTTTCCTCCCCACTTCCCCTCTCCTCTTTTCTCCTCACCTTCCCTCTCCCTCATCTTCCATCTTCCTCTACCTCCCCCTTCCCTTCCTCTCCCCCTCCCCTTCGCCCTTCCATCCCCTTCCCTCTTCTATCTCCCTCCCTTCCCCCACCCACTCCCCTTCCCCTTCCATTCTCTTCCCCCTTCGATCTCCCTCCCCTTCCTCTCCCCTTCCCCCCGAAAACGGATATCAGATCTGTTAACTACAATCATAAATCGGTTACAATTTCCGTTAAAACTAAAAAGTATAAAAGAAGAAATTATGAAATTTTTTTCTATAGACATGCTTTTATTAAAATGCACTAAAAAGTAAAAAATAATTTTTTGAGACACACCAGGATTTTCTTACAATTAATCATGAAAACAAAAATAAAAGCTTGGTTCTCTAATAAGGAAGGCAATGCTTCGAGAAAAGAAATAATTTTTTTATTTCTTAAAGCATTTCCTTCAATATTAGGGGTCCACGCTTTTATCAATGTAGACATGATTAATTGTACGGAAATCCTGGTGTGTCACAAAAAATTATTTTTTACTTTTTAGTGCATTTTAATAAAAGCATGTCTATAAAATTTTCTTTATATTGTTTTTTATACATTTTCTTGTTCTCTTGAGGGGTCTTTTAACCCACTGTAATTTGGAAGCGAAGTTGCTGGGAGTGACATCAGGATAAGGTCTCTCGAGATACTTCATCTGTTCTCTGTTCTCGAAGTCTGAATTTTTCATTGGAATCTCTCATTACTGTTCTCCAACATGTGACGCGTGGTAGTGGAGGGTGTTTTTCCCTTGCACTTTGCAATTGCTGCATCATATCATATCCCTCTTGGTGGCTAAAGGGTTTTCACATATCAGCCGTCAGTGGGATTTTTTTTTTTTTATTAAGTTGGTGTAATTTTGATTGTGAATTTCAAATTTTATTATTTGCTAATTTTTTTTTTATCTTTAAAACTTTAACTTATTTTGTTACTAAGTGTTTAAGCTGTCAGTTATTTCTGGCGATTTGGAGTTGAAACCTGACCCTGCAACGTATTTTAACAGCACAAATGTGGAAGGTATGATCTGAAACATATATCCGTGAGAGAAGGCGCCTTTCTTAATTTCATCAACAAAGCTACCTGCCTTTTCTGTTGCCACACAGCACATGTTCCTAGTACGCCTGTTTATTGTGGACCAAGGCCTCCCAAATATCATAAAAATTGTGAGTGTGATGACCTTCTTTTATGTTATAAACCTATTTATTACTTCGTAATAAGTAAATGAAATTTATGTAATAGTTTTTAATAAAGTGTTTAACACAATCCCACTTGAAAAAGAATCTGGTGCCAACAAATGCTAAATATTTGACAAGACATTTGAAGTAGCTTTACTTCAGTTTACAACACAGGAAAAAGAATAAAATATTGAAAGCTTTTTTAAGGAAAAGAAAATTTATTATAATTTATAGAAAAATAAACTCTCATCTTTTCATTTGAATAAATGGGACAGACTTAATATTTTCGAACATTGAACAATTCATGGAGGTGATTGGCGTTCTAACTTAGGGGTATCTTCATGGAAAATAAGGTGTTTATCAACCGAAGAAACCACCACCATATCCACCAAATCCACCTCCAAAACCTCCAAAACCACCGCCGTATCCGCCGTAGCCAAAGCCGTATCCGAAGGGTCTATAGCCGTATCCGCCAAAACCATAGGGACTCTGTCCAAAGAAGTGGCGTCGGTTAGGTTCAGGTGCTGGCAGGGCTCCAGTGACCTCCATCAGGGCAAAAAGGGCCACCAACATCAAGAGGGCAACGCTGATCTGCAAGGGGAATCAAGGGAATTAATTTGCTAAATTTCAGTTAGATCCATTAGTTAGTTGTTTGTACTTTAATTGTGAATAAAAATGAATAAGGGTAATATAGAGTAAAACCACTAACCAACGTAAATATCATGAATAGCTACAAATAGAAATTACGAGTTATAAGATCGACATATAAAAAGGAAAATAGATCTTAATTTACTACAGTTATATGGATCAAGATGGTTGATTATTTATATATTTACAAGTAACATTATTTGTATATGCATTGCATTCATATATATCAAACTATTATTCATTTATCCACCGAGTATCTTAGAATTTTTGTCTTTAAATGATAAAATTCCTTATTTTATACTTACAGTCTTCATGGTGAATATGAGGTGTGGTTCTTCCTTAGCTTATTCTGGAAGTGTATGTCAGTGTGCCTTGCGACCTTCCTTTTATAGGAGGCTCGTTCCAGAGCAGAGAGTTGCCATCGATCTATTTTGAAACTGGGTTGTCAAGCGATATGCGTAAAGACCTTGAAAGACGCTCACAACTAATATCGGCAATTGTCATCAAATGCAATTATTAACTATATTATTCTTCTGGTCTATTGACACTATAATTACAAATACAATAATCATCTCCTCGGTAAATGTATTCATTAGCAAAGCTCTTAGCGTAATCGAGGGAAGAGCGGCGTAAAACCCGTTGCAAAACTTCCCTGCAAGTTTTAGCAACGTCCATCACGGCTCCCTCCCCCTCTACCTCTCGTGAGAGAGAATCTTCTTTTTAGGCACCCAGTACTGTTAGCCTCTGACTCAACGGATTTCTGGGGGCACCGGAATTTGATGGGGTTTCCAGGTCCAAACTTCCTGGTATGTTGCAGAAATATAGCAAAGAAGAAAATAACCACTTTCGAATTATGAGAGCGTATGTGCGGTGGGAAAGTTTAACTTAACTAAAATAGAAGTGTTCAGATCATAAAATCACGATGCTTTGTGTATATTTTGTAAACGAAATTATATATATAAAAGTGCATTTGTTTGGTAAATGGAATGCTAATTTAGAAGAATGTAGGTAGACAAAAAGGAATGTTGTAAGAAAGGGAGAAGCAGGGAAAAGGAATTGGAATGTTTAAAAAATAATTAATAATGAGCAAATATTTCAAAATGAAAGAAGATGCAAACTGAGAGGCACCGAGAGGATCATTAGGCTTCATAATATTTCATATTTTCATCGAATGCAGATAATAAAATAAAAGCAGAATTTGACGATGCAGAGATTACTTATTTCAATGTGAATATCTGCAAAGCTTGTTGAAGCTACTATGGACAATCAAAGGGAGGTTGGTAATAAAAAGAAAACATTACAAATGGAACAATTGGTACGAGTGGGAATGTACTGTCTTTATTTGATAATAAGGTAATCAATGACGCTATTAAGCGGAAACATGTAAAAGGCGATCTTTTGTAACAAGTAGAAGGTGAAGGAAAATATTCTAAGAATGCACGGTCTTAATGTTGATTTAAATGCTTAAAATTGTGTGGAAGTGATTGCTCAAGCTGTGCAGACAAATGACAGAAGAGTTTATAGGGGATGATTTGTACTGGGATAAGACGATAAACATTAAGTTGATGAAAGAATGCAAAGGTGATTGGAGGATTAGCTCTGTATAAAGGTGTGTCTAAGACTGAAACATCTTTGATGCATTTACGGATGAACGGAATTACTTGAAAATTTAGAAAGGGAGAGTAATAAATATTGGCAACTCAGGATATAGCCTGTATAAGGAGCTTTCTATGACCTGAGGATAAATGGTAGACTTTGGTAGACTTTAAAGAAAAGAAATAATATATACATATTTTTTCAGTAGCAAATGTATACTGTAAGTTTATTGTTTAATATCTTATCCAGATAATCAGTGTAGGTCTCTTTTAGCGTCAACAAAAAATTCTAAAGCTTAACTGCGCAGGTTGTGGATATGAAATGTCTTTTTATAACACATTGGTCTAAAGACAAAAATATCGAAAATTTCTGATGAAATGAGTGACACAATGAAATAAAGTATAAAACAATACAATCATTGGAAATATACATCTTTTAATTTAGTAGCTATTTGGACCTTAAAACCTATAACCAGTAGGTTATTCCAACAGCCAAATATGTCCTCAGAACATTTAGGTCTTCTTCGGTACAAACAGAGTAATGGAAAATCATGTGACTTTTGTATCATTTACTGTTATATATTCAAACCCTTTCTATAGCATGATAACTGTGGATTCCTTTCTAAGTCTACTATGTTTACTGGTGCGTAAGACGAAATATGAAATTTTATTTTAAATGATTGAATAAAAAGCAGTCACTGGCACCTCATTTGTACGTTAAAAGGTATAGGGTTCCACTATTTCCACAGGCCAAGAGACGCCCTGCAACTTGGTACGTGTTACTTACTTTATAATTCTCGACAACCCTTACAGAAAACCTCATCTCAGGAGAAATCAAAGGTGAACTGACCTGCTATTCTGGTAAGTTCATAGGTATTTCAGCTTAATAGCTTTTTCAAACACCGTTTTCTACTTCATAAAGTGAAGATTCTGTGAATTATTTTAATGATATTCCGTTTTTTGTTGTTTTGTTTTGTTGCAAGCTAGAACTGCTGAGTTACGATCGTGTTTTTAATGAAACAGAAAGCTATCAGATACTCTCCTGGAAAGAGATAATCTAATTTAAGAATTTATAAACGCTTATGAATATACATCTAAATAAAACTATAGATTAATAATTGTAATCATAGGCACATGTACATAACTTTCTGGATACTAGAGCATATTTAGCAGTCGTTAAATTCTTTTATTCAACTTATTTGTGTTGGAATATCATAGCCGATGAGAACACTCAAAAGTATTTTCCATTGCATTTTATATGCTTATATTTAACTTGATTTCTGCGTCTGTCTGTCTGTCTATACCCAAATCTTGTAACTCAATTTTCGACCTGTTCCTTCGTCCGATGGACTTGAAATTTTGCATTGTTACTCAATCAAGATGACAGTGCAACCTTAGATGATCAGTAGGTTAGCAGTGACCTCTAGTGACCCTACAGTGACCTCTCCCGTCATCTAAGGATTTGTATGAAACTCTTCTGATTTTTCACAACTTTTTTTTGACTCGGCAGAATCTATCTTCTATATAACCCCTCCCCTTCCCTCTTCCATCCCCTTCCACTTCGCCTCCCAAGCTCACGATCAAGTGCTAATTTAGCTTTGTCCTCCACTCCCCTTCCCTCTTCCATCCCCTTCCTCCTCCCCTCCCCCTCCCCCTTCCGGAGCATGCGATCAAACGTTAATTTAGCTGTGTCCTCCTAATCCTCTTCCCTCTTCCATTCCCTCCCTTTCCCTCTTCCATCCCCTTCGCCTCCCGCTTCCCCCTCCCACTTCTGGAGCACATGATCAAGTGTTATTTAGCTGTGTCCTCCCCCTCCCCTTTCCTCTTCGCTCTCCCTCCCCCTTCCCTCTTCCATCCACTTCCCCCACCCATCCTCCTCCCTCCTTCCAAAGCACACGGTCAAGTGTTAATTTAGCTTGTCCTCCCCCTTCCCTTCCTTCCCTCTTCCTCCCCTTCCCACTTCAAGAGCATACGATCAAGTGTTAATTACCTGTGTCCTGCCCCCTCCCTTTCCCTCCTCCACCCCCCTCTTCCCCCTTCCCTTCAAGAGCTACCGATCAAGTGTTAATTCTGTTCGGTGCCTCCCCTCCCCCTCCCCCTTCTTGAGCCTCGCCTCCCCCTTTTGATGCAACGATCAAGTGTAACGTTCGGCTGTGTCCTCCCCCTCCCCTTTCATCTTCCTCCCCCCCCCTTCCCCTTCCATCCACTTCCTCCACCCCTACCCCTCCCCTCCCTCCTTTCAAAGCACACGGTCAGTGTTAGTTTAGCTGTCCTCCCCTCCTTTTCCCTCCTCCACCCCCTCACCTTCCCTCTTCCATCCCCTCTCCCTCCCTCCCCTTTTTACACGATCAAGTGTTAATTTAACTGTGTCCTCCTTCCCCTTCCCTTCCCTCCTCCCCACCTACCCATCAGTCCTTTCCCTTCCCTTCCTTACCCTTTCCCCTTCCCTTTCCCTCCCCTGCCCCTTCCTCCTCCACCTCCTCCTTCTCTTTCCCCTCCATCTTCCCATTTTCCTCTCCTCCTCCTTCCCCTCTCCCTCTTTTGTCCATCTCCCTTCCCTCCCCTCCCCTTCCCCTTCCCTCCATCTCTCCTTCCCCTTCCCCTCCTTCCCTTGCCCCATTCCTTCCCCTCCCCACCCCTTCCGAAAGAAAATCCTCTTCCCTCTTCCATCCACATTCCCCCTCCCTATCCTCTTCCCCTCACCTTCCTGCTCCCCCTCCCCCTTCTCTCGTCTCTCCCTTCCCCCTTTCCCCTTCCTTCACCCTCCCCCGTAAACGGATAATATAAGATTTGCTAACTACAATCATAAATCGGTTACAATTTCTGTCAAAACTAAAAAAGTATAAAATAAAAAAAATATGACAATTTTTTTACAGACATGCTTTTATTAAAATGCACTAAAAAGTAAAACATAATTTTTTGAGACACACTAGGATTTTCTTGCAATTAATCATATCTACAAAAATAAAAGCTTGGACCCCTAACATTGAAGGAAATGCTACGAGAAAAGAAATAGATTTTCTTTTATTTCTTAAAGGATATCCATCCATGTTTGGGCCCCACGGTTTTATTTTTGTAGACATGATTAATTGTACGAAAATCCTGGTGTGTCTCAAAAAATTATTTTTTACTTTTTAGTGCATTTTAATAAAAGCATGTAAAAAAAAATTTGTAAATATATTTCTTATATTGAGAGATCTTTTAACCCACTGTCATTTGGAAGAGAAGTTGCTGGGAGTAACATCAGGAAAAGGTCTCTCGAGATACTTCATCTGTTCTCTGTTCTCGAAGTTTGAATTTTTAATTGGAATCTGTCATTACTGTTTTCCACCACGTGACGCGAGGTAGTGGAGGGTGTTTTTCCCTTGCACTGTGCAATTGCTGCATCATATCATATCTCTCTTGGTGAGTAAAAGGTTTTCAGGGGTTTTTGTTTTTCTTTCTCTCAGTAAGTTGGCGTAATTTTGATGGCAAATTTCAAATTTAATTGTTTGCTAGATTTTGGTTTTCTTACGTTAAAGTTTGAACTTATTTTGTTGAAAAGTGCTTAAGCTCTCAGTTATTTCTGGCGATTTGCAGTTGAAACTCGACCCTGCAACGTATTTTGACAGCAAAATGTGCAAGGTATGATCTGAAACATATATCCGTAAGTGAAGACGCCTTTCTTATATTTCGTCAACAAAGCTACCTACCTTTTCTGTTGCCACATAGCACATGTTCCTAGTATGTACGCCTGTTTATCGTGGACCAAGACCTCCCATATATCATAAAAATTGTGAGTGTGATGACCTTGTTTTATGTTATAAACCTTCTATTTATTACTTCGCAATATTGGCTACTGTGTTTATGGTATCTTTAGCAAGTTTGAACTTTATTTTACTCCGGATTACATCACAGGAAGTGGAATAAAATATCAAAAGATTTTTAAGGAAAACTAAATTTATTATAATTTATAGAAAAATAAACTCTCATCTTTTCATTTGCATAAATCGGTCAGTCTTAATATTTTCGAACATTGAACAATTCATGGAGGTCATTGACGTTCTAATTTCCGGTATCTTCATGGAAGAAAAGATGTTTATCAACCGAAGAATCCACCACCATATCCACCAAATCCACCTCCAAAACCTCCAAAACCACCGCCGTATCCGCCATAGCCAAAGCCGTATCCGAAGGGTCTATAGCCGTAACCGCCGAAGCCATAGGGACTTTGTCCAAAGAAGTGGCGTCGGTTAGGTTCAGGTGCTGGCAGGGCTCCAGTGACCTCCATCAGGGCAAAAAGGGCCACCAACGCCAACAGGGCAACGCTGATCTGCGAAGGGAATCAAGGGAATTAATTTGCCAAATTTCAGTTAGATGCTTTAGTTAGTTCACTGAACTTCACCTGTGAATGGTAAATATCATGAATAGTTACAAATAGAAATTACAAGTTATTTGAGCGACATATAAAAAGGAAAATAGATCTTAATATACTACAGTTTTATGGAATGTCGGGTTGCTTGTTTATATATACATTTACAAGTAACATATTATTCATGTATGCATTGCATTCATATATATCAAACTATTATTCGTTTATTCACTGAGTATCTTAGAAGTTATGTCTTAAATGATAAAATTCCTTATTTTTATACTTACAGTTTTCATGGTGAACAGGAGATCTGCTTCTTTCTTAGCTGACTCTGAATGTGTGTGTCAGTGTGCCTTGCGACCTTCCATTTATAGGAGGCTCGTTCCAGAGAGTAGAGTTGCCAACGATCTATTTTGAAACTGGATTGTCAAGCGATCTGCGTAGAAAGCCTTGAAAGACGTTTGAATCTTATATCGACAATTGTCATTAAATGCAATTATTGACCATATTATTATTCTGACTTAATGGCACGACTGTTACAACTATGATAATTATCTTTTCGGTAAATCAAATGATTAGGAAAAATTCTTAGCGAAACCGAGGGAAGAACGGGGTAAAACCCGTTGCATAACTTCCTAGCAAGTTTTAGCAATGTCTATCGCAGCTCCCTCCCCCTCTGCCTCCCATATGGTGGAGTCTTCTTTTTTGTCGACCGATACTCTAAGCCTGAGTCAACAAATGGCCGGGGGCATCGGAACTTTGATGGGGTTTCCAGGTTCATACCTCGCCTGAATGTTGCAAGAATACAGGTAAACAAGACGATACTTCCTTTAAGGATTTTTAGGTTTTTGTTGGGGACAGGTAAAAACTAAAAAAAAAACGGAGATCTTCGTTTCAGAATGGTGGATGTTTTGACACTTTTTTCCCGAAGAGGAAGTATACTAACGTGAATTTGCTTTGTGAATGGAATGACAATTTAGAAGTTTGTAGAAAGAAGAACATGAATTTTGGGAATAGATAGAGAAAGGTAAATCAGAATTAGAGTTATTTAACAAAAACTTCAAGGACATCAAGGAAGATATAAGCATTATGAAAAAAATGTGTTTATGTGTTTGACAAAAGTAAAGAAGATGCAATTGGAACTAGAGGCACTTCGATGATGAAGAGATATCGTACTATTTCATATTCTTATGAGAGAGAGAGAGAGAGAGAGAGAGAGAGAGAGAGAGAGTCCTTGCTCGTACATTCATTCATATGATTTTAAAAGTGCAAGGCTGATTTGGCAGAAAAAAAAATCAGTATCATTCGAAAGTGAACCTGAGATTCATGTTTCGTTTGGTTTGTTCTTTTTAACCCAATTAAAATTCACTGGAGTTGAACTATATATCGCAAACAGAATTTTATTATTGTTATCGGACTTTAATATGATAAAATATCTCGTATAAATCTTATCTTTTGCTCGATGAATAGGATACGTTGTTTCCTGGTTGATTCTAGAAAACTGTTCAAGTTCGTCCATTGTGACCTTCTATTCCTACGAGACCCGGCTCCTCAGGGAGAGTTGCCGACCATCTCTATTCTGAACCTTATTAAAAAACGATGAAAAACGCTCAAATAGCTCTTTTCCCTTTATTCATATTAATTCCACTTTACTTGTCATTATGATCATTACTAATACTATGATTTTTCGTCTCAAAGACACTGATGTTGATGAAGACCTTCGGCCGTACCGATGACGACATCGGGTAATACCCGACGATGAACTGTCCCTCAAGGTCAAACAAACGTTGCTGGTTCTTCCTCACATTCCTTCCTCATGATTACTGCTCTTACAAGGTTTTTCTTCCGTTTGGCAGCGATTCGTACCAGCTCATAACGCCTGACCGCACAAGATCTTGGTCACCCTAAGTAACATTTTTGTGCTTCTTTCTCATAACTGTAGACACCTACATTCATGTACAATATATGTATGTATATATATATATATATATATATATATATATATATATATATATATATATATATTTATATATATATATGTGTGTGTGTGTGTGTGTGTGTGTGTACATACATGCATCGTAAATATGTACATACATGTATGTATATTATATAGACTACGTGAGTGTGTGCACTTGTGAAGGTGTAAGGGATTTATGGCTAAGGTCTAACATTTTTATGACCACTGATTTCACTAATTATACTATACTTTCTTTTCTGTTGTTCTAGGGAGCAATGAACGATTTCTCGAAAATAAATATTTCCATTTTTGTATGTATCTTGTTGCGTCATCTTGCTTGTATATGACAGGGCATCGAGATCAATCAGTATCAGAGGCAGAAGCGCCATGTTGCTCTTCAAGAATAAAAGCAAACTTTAAATTTCCATCTGCCTGACCTTTTATGATCCCATTTCTTCAAGTCCCATTCTTATTCCCAACTAGCCATACAGCATCAGCTCGTGGCTAAAATAAAGGTTACCTAAATAACTATTAAGTGAAATTCTAAGGAAGGAAATATTTCTTCTAATAACGTAAATGAAGAACCCTTTTCTTGCCTCTGTTAACAGGAGATTCATTTTCCATTAATTATAACATGCCATAGTATTTTTTTCGTCTCAATACATTAGTTTTAGAGCAGGAAATAAAGCCACAAAAAACTGACCGTTTCCTGTTTATAATGTGGCCCAAAAAATAGTGTGGTCAGTAATGCGGAGCTTACTTGAACCTTGGGAATTCAAACTATAAGAAAGAGTGGAACTTGTCAGTCAAGTTTATGGAATTTTAATGTAATCTTTCAACTCTGGATGTGTATATGTATATATGTATATATATATATATATATATATATATATATATATATATATATATATATATATATATATATTTTAGATGAATAATGCTATTTGCCATATAAATCTTTCACACTGTTTATTTTCAAAGAAATGAACAGCATTAAATAATTACATATAATGATCTACAAAACATAGTATTCAAAATAATATATTAATCCTAAAAAATATAATATAGCCCATAGGATACCCTCTACATCACAAGATTTTTTTTTAGATGAATAATGCTATTCTGCACTTGGAATAAATCTTTCAGTTGAAGCACTGTTTATTTTCTAAAGAAATGCAGTATTCAGCATTAAATAAAATTACAGTAGTAATGATCTCACAAAACAGTTTTAGTTATTCAAAATAATCCCCATTTAGATTAATCCTAGTGTCAAAAACGACGTTGGTAATAATCCATCTCATTTGGGATACACTCCCCATAAAGGAGGATCTTTCGAAGACAATTCTCACAAGATTGGGATGAAAATAGATAATCAAAGACAAATGATTAAAGAAGGCACTTATTTTAATGGAATTATAAAGGCAAAACAAGTCCCAGAAAAAAGGATTTATCTGTCTATCGGAATCATCTCTGGCAGTTGCCCCTTCTTTTCAATGTGAATTAAGCTAAAAATGCAAGCACGTGATCATAATAAGCAAGCAAATTTTCTTTTAAAATTCAGCTTATCAGATGTTTTTATAAAACATTTCCTTCGCTTGCTTACCACTCGTTTTAGTTTTTCCAAAGAAAACGTTGGTAAGTACTTTATCTATCTCGCATTTTTCTTTACACTCTATCTGTCGTCCCACTTATAAACCCGATGGATCTTTCGTAAATTTTTCTTTCCACAAATTTATCTGTAATTTAAGGAGGATATCTTTCAAAGACAAAGTGATTAAGAACGACACTTTTTTTAATGGAAATATGTCCGTCCGCAAAACTTTCAACACTTAATCTGTCCGACGATTTTGCTTTCCTTTTTTTCGCAAGTCATCTCTGCCTTTGCCCTTTCTGTTTCAATGTGAATGACAGCTCATTTCTTTCAATCTGTATGCAACTTTTTCTTTGCTATCCGCAATCTGTCCGTCCGCACTTTTTCTTTCTAAACATTTAACATATCACACTTTTTCTTTAATATTTTTCTATCCGCACTTTTTCTTTCTCACTTTATCTTCGTCCGCACTTTTTCTTTACTTTAACTTCTCGCACTTTTTCTTTTAGTTTTCTGCAAAAGAAAACTTTTTCTTTGACTTTATCTGTCCGTCCGCACTTTTTCTTTCACTTTATCTGTTCTTTTTCTGTCCGCTCTTTATCTGCCTTCATATCTTAAAACTACTGAGGACTAGAGGGCTGCAAATTGGTACGTTGATCATCCACCCTCAATCATCAAACATCCCAAATTGCAGTCCTCTGGCCTCAGTAATTTTTATTTTATTTAGGATTAAAGTTAGCCATGATCGTGTGTCTGGCAACGCTATAGGACAGACCACCACCGGGCTGTGGCTGAAAGTTTCATGCGCCGCGGCTCATATAGCATTATACCGAGACCACCGAAAGAGATCTATTTTCAGTGTCCTTGATTTTACGCTGTACAGAAAACTCGATTGCGCGGAATAAACTTCGGCGCATTTTTCACTTGTTTTTAGTAGACTATCAAAATTGCCATTAAACTTCAAATAATTGTTTTCCTGCTTTCTTCAAATGCCAAAGCATCTTACCGACCGTCCATAATTTTCATGGATGCACATTGTTATCCGTACGAGACACACTCGTATTCCAGATCCCCGAGTATTTACATATTTTGTTGCTTACCAGTGCTTTTGCAACATTGATACTAGGAAAAGGCAACCTGTGCCCAAGGTTATCTGCTGCTGACTCACCCAATAAAATCTTAGACTTAGAAGCAAAGTCTCTTGGGGACAGAATGTAAAGGCACAAATACTGGATTGCTATGAATTGTTGCCAAATCTTGCAGGGCAGGTTCCAGGCGGGTTTTACCCAGTTCTCAGAATTGTTACGCAAAGAATTTTTCAAGTGCAGTAAATACATCGAAAAGCACATAAAGATAAGGATGTGTAGTAATCATTTTCACGTGGAAAGTGGAATGTAACATTCGAATATAACAATCGATATCAATCCCGAAAGCTTTTAAAATCTGTCTACATAAAAGATTTCTTCCCATTAAGATTTCAAAATAGACGTCTTTGGCAACTCTTCGGAAAGGAACTCGCCTTGCATAAATACCAGCTCGCGATGGACGAAGATACACAGAACATTTAGCGAATCAGCTCAGAAAGAACTACGCAGCCTATTCATCATGAAAACGGTAAGATTGTTATTTGATATTTTATATAAACGTGAGAATTTTTCTAGAAAATAGCTAAAACAGTAGCAGGTTCTGAAAATGTAACGAGAAAGATAAATGAATTATAATAGACTTCAATGTAAGCTATTAGAGCATTAGCATTAAATCTAAGTGGTGACTATTTATACATTTATTAAAAGCTATTATGCTGTGTAACAGAATTTATATATATATATATATATATATATATTATATATATAAAAATCAATTTGAATTTTATATTCTGCAAGAAAGTGGTGACCACTTTACATTTAGATAACATGCATGTGAGACATACATACATACATACATACATAAATGTATTTATGTATGTATGAATATATATATATACATTTATATATATATATATATATATATATATATATATATATATATATATATATATATATATATATATATATATATATATATATATATAATAGATTTCGAATACGATAAAAATCATCCAATCATAAGACATATTATGTGTGCCTTATGCCATTTTTTCTAAGCCATTATCAATGACCTGTAACAGTCGATATCTATGCCACTCCAAATGGCCTGATTGACGGTTTTCCTGAGCATAATTTATTTTCGAAGAAGTCAAACAACTTGAGAGTCATCTGAATTTCCAAAATTAATTTCCTTTATCCCTTTGCAGATCAGCGTTGCCCTGTTGGTGTTGGTGGCCCTTTTTGCCCTGATGGAGGTCACTGGAGCCCTGCCAGCACCTGAACCTAACCGACGCTTCTTCTTTGGACAAAGTCCCTATGGCTTCGGTGGCTACGGCTATAGACCCTTCGGATACGGCTTTGGCTACGGCGGATACGGCGGTGGCTTTGGAGGCTTTGGAGGTGGATTTGGTGGATATGGTGGTGGTTTCTTCGGTTGATAAACATCTTATCTTCCATGAAGAAACCGGAAATTAGAAAGTAAATGACCCCCATGAACGATGCTGTATAAAAAAACCTAATGATGAGATATTCAGTCGTTGTTATGAAAAGATGACTTATATTTTCCTAAAAATTACAATAAAATTGTGTACCTGTTAAAATAACTTTTAATACACTTTCCTTCTTTTAATGCAAATAAAAATTGAATTCAGCTTTAAGTGTCTTGAAAAGTGTTGCAATTTAGGTAGTTTATATAAATGAATATTACTACTTCAGAGGCTTTGTGTTGTTTTTGCCGATATAAGAAAGACGAGAGGCTTTATAATGTAAATGATTCCAAAGCTGAGCTATGCACAGTTTAAGTCTGAAATCATTCCTGTTGTCAAGGGTATTTTACATATAAAATTTATGATTGAAAATGGCATTCAGTTACCCCTTCTCCTCCTATAAGACTTAGACAGTCTGGATGGAAAGGACTTATATCAAGACTTCATTAACTTTATAAAGCACTAGAAGAAAGTAGATTGGTCTTAATCAGCTTTTACAAATCCGTTTTGAATAAGAACAATGGACTTTGTTTTGTTGTCAGACGCATATGCATGATATTTTGAGTAATCAGCAACAAGTTCAGTCCGTTAGAAAGTGATTCGGTTAATGGACATGAAGACTTTCATGTGATCATTTTCTTTAACTCTTTCAAAGGAATCTCGAAAACTATAACTATTCATTAGAGTGATGGGTTCAGACCCTCGTTCGTTACTTTTGTCCTGCGATGTTCGTATTTTCTGTAGCCAGTTATTTTGTTTGCGTTTATTCCTTATCACTTTCTATCTTTCCCTGTACAGTGAATCATATTTATGAAATCACGACATGCAAAATCTTATTATAGAAAACATGACATAACAAGTAAAACTGTACCGAAGTGTCTTCGTCGCAATCGAGATTTCTATACAGCCACTACAGTGTACAATCAAGGCCACCGAAAATAGATATATCTTTCGGTGGTCTCGGTATAATGCTGTATGAGCCTCGGCCAGTGAAACTTTAACCACGGCCTGGTGGTGGCCTATCCTATATCGTTGCCAGAAGCACGATTATGGGTAAATTCAACCTTAAATAAACTAAAAACTATTGAGGCTAGAGGACTGCAATTTGGGAAGTTTGGTGATTGGAAGGTGGATGATCAACATGCCAATTTACAGCCCTCTAAACTCAGTAGTTTTTAAGATCTGAGGGGGGACAGCAAAAGTGCTGACAGAAAAAATTGCGGACGGACAGACAAAGCCGGCACAGTTTTAGTTTTCTGTTCAGACAACTAGAGACTAAAGAACCTGCTAGTTTTTCAGTAATGAATAATTATCGGTGCTTTTCTTTTTACTAAGTTCTTGCAATTTCAATCACAATATAGAGTCCAATCACACCCTGCCTCCATGTATGGACAAATTAATGAAATGATAAACCCTATTTAAATTATGACAAATGTAATCACGGAAATAATCCGAAAGAAATGAGGCCCTGGAATATGGAAACAGTGGTCATGAAGAATCAATAACATTATTTTTTATATAAAATAATTGTGGGTAGCATATGGTGGTCAGCATTCCCTTGTTTCATTCAATTGATGTAATTTTCAGTTGCCATTCAAGGAACGTTATTCATCTTAGACACCTCATTTAAGTGGTTTTACGCCCCGTGGTGACCAAATCATTTAGGTCTTGAGTTTTAATATCCTTGCTGAAAAACACAGTAATAAGTGTCTTCTATACATTAACCATTTTCTTGTTCTCTTGAGAAAGTCTATTGGAATTGGAATTGGAATATAGAATTTATGCCAGAGACCAAGTGCTGGGACCTATGAGGTCATTCAGCGCTGAAAGGGAAAATGTGACAATAAGAAAGTTTGAAAGGTGTAACAGGAGGAAAACCTCGCAGTTGCACTGTGAGACAATTGTTAGGAGAGGGTGGACAATCAGATGGAAGAAATAGAATATGAACGGAGGTGCAGTAAAAGGAGAGAGAAAGTCTATTAATCCATATCATCTGGAAGCAAAAGCTGCCTGGACTAACAGCAGGAAAACGTTTCTCGCTCGCGTTACTTCAGCTGTTACCTGTTCTCGACGTTTGTTTACGTTTTTAAAATGGAAATCTGCAATTATTGTATATCACATGAAGGTGTTTTTGCTTCATCATATCCTCTTGATTTTTAAAGATCACTTTCGTGAGGTCTTTTTGGTTGTTTATTCTTTACAAATTGTGATTTTTTTTATTTTGGTTTTTTAAAAATGTGCATTTATTTAGCTGTGCGGTATTTGTGCTGTTAAATATGACTGCAGCATATTTCAAAGATATATTTCATAATACGCCAGTTTGTTGTTGGCCAAGGCCTCCCATACATCACCACAAAAATTGTGTGAATGGCTTTTTTTATACAGTAACTCTTTCAGCCTTTAATACCGTAACATTTTGGGTTACAGAGTATTTGGTATCTTCACTAATTTTGATCTTGAATTGTTTCAAGTAATGTGCCTCACACAATTCCATTTGATCGAGAAGATTAGACAAAGGTTTTGAATCCATCGTTAACAAATGTTAAACAAATTTCCACACGACAAGACATTTGAAACTGAAATATATTTCAGTTTACATCACAGGAAGAGGATTAGTATTAAAAGTGATTTCAAAAGTTAGGAAATTTTATTATATTTTATAGAGAAATAAACTTTTCATTTTTAACTTGTATAAACCTTTCAGTCCTATAATTTTCAACCAAAAAGTAGTTCAAGGAGGTCGATGATGTTCAGAATTCCGGTATCTTCATGTAAGACAAGATGGTTATCAACCGAAGAATCCACCACCGTATCCACCAAATCCACCACCAAATCCTCCAAAACCACCGCCGTATCCGCCGTAGCCGAAGCCGTATCCGAAGGGCCTATAGCCGTAGCCGCCGAAGCCATAGGGACTTTGTCCAAAGAAGAAGCGTCGGTTAGGTTCAGGTGCTGGCAGGGCTCCAGTGACCTCCATCAGGGCAAAAATGGCCACCAACGCCAACAGGGCAACACTGATCTGCAAAGGGAATCAGAATCAATCAGCCTGCAAAGTCTCCACTTGATGCTTAAGTTATTTCACTGCAATGTAATTTTGAAAGAGAATGGCTAATATAGTGTAAAAAAGTACTAACCATGTATAGTTGCAAATTGAAATAACGTTAACAGTCATATGATCGACATCCAAAAAGGAAAACAAATCTTAATTTACTTGGTTATGTGGTAGGTGTGGATGACTGTTAATTAATGTATTTATTGATATTTGAGTTACAGTTTGTGTATACATTGCTTTTTCATATATATCAAACCATTATTCGTTTATTCTCTAAGTGTCTTGGAATCTCTTTGTGCCTCTGTACAGTGCAATTCCAAATTCAATACTTACAGTTTTCATGGTGAATAGGAGGTAGAAGGTCTGCTTCTTTCTTCGCTGATTCTGGAAGTGTATGTCGGTGTGCCTTGCGACCTACTATTTATGGGAGGCTGGTTCCAGTGTGGAGAGTTGCCAGCGATCTATTTTGCAACTGGAATATAAGGCGATGTGTGTAGATTACTTGAAGATTATTCAAAGCTGATATAAATAGCTGTCATCCAATGCCAATAACACGCATATTGTACTGTTTCCCAGTTGGTAAGATTTTTTAAAATGCAATGATTATCACGTTGGTATATCAAAGGACAAGAAAAATTCATAGCATAAGCGAGGGAAGACCGGGGTAAAACCCGTTGCTAAACTTCCCTGCAAGTTTTAGCAACGTCCATCGCAGCTCCCTCTCCCCGCCCCCACCTTACCTCCCATGTGAAAGATTTCTTTTTCTACGACTGCTACTTTTAGCCTGTGACTCATTGGAAGTCCGGGGGCATCGGAATTTTGACGGGGTTTCTGAGTCCATACCTCGCTTGAATGTTGCTAGAATGAAGTTAACAAGAGAAGACCTACTTTAGGGATTTCGGAAAAGTGGTTATGGGAAACAGATAAAAATGAGAAGAAAAAGGAAATATTCATGTCATGAAAGTCTGATGGTTTGGCACTTGTGAACCAGTAAAGGAAGTCTATTATCTTGAGGTTGCCTGATGAATTATGATACGGTTAGCCACAGCTACATGAGGACAGGTGTTCCTTTTGTTATAAGGAAAAGGCAAGAATGTTCTAAGCACTTCACAGGCCCAGTATTGCTTAATTTGCTTGGAAAGTTGCCTGGAAGCGATTTGATCAAACAATGCGGACAAATGACAGAAGGGTTGTTAGTGGAAGAGTCGTATAGGAATTATATGATAAACATAAAGTTTATATAAGAATGTAAAGTATGTGGAAGATTAACTAGGTATAAATGTATTACTTAGACTGAAACATCTCTGATACTTTTATGGACGAACGGAATTCTTTGAAAATTTAACAGAGGAAAAAAAATAAAAATAGGTAACTGAGAACGTGAATTCTGTAAAGAACAGATCAAACATATTAGAAATAATTGAGTTTCATGTGACTTACACACGAATAAAGGGATTTTTGGGAAAAATGTGATATATATGTGCTTTTTCTTTCCGAATATATCGCATATGTTTATTGCTTGAATTCTTTTCCAGTTAATCTTTATAGACCTATCTTATTACGTCATCAGTTATTAAAAAGTATTACTAAATATAGCTTTCTGCCTCAATTCCCTTTTATACGCACATTGGTCAAAGGATAAAAAACAAGAAAGCACGAGAAAATATATCCTGAACCTCTAAAATAATGTAATCTTGGGTGATTTCCCTCAGTCAATTCAGTAAGTGTTTTAATCTTCAAACTTGTAGCCAGGAGGTTGTTCCAACAGTCGAATACATCCTCAGAACATTTAAAGTTATTTCTGCAAGAAGAGAATATTGGAAATGTAATGTGACTTTCATCTTATTTATTTTCTTTATTGAAAACATTCTCCATGGAACAAAAATGTATATTTAAAACCTATAATATTAACTAATGCTAACGGCGAATTTTGGAATTTTATTTCAAGTGAGTGATTGAATCGAAAATCTCAGTCACTGGCAACCTTTGTGCATAAAGGGCAAAAGGTACACCTATTGCCAGAGGCCAAGTGACGTCATGAGATTCGGTGTGTGTTTGTTTCTTTATTATCCTCAAAAAACCAAAGATAGAAAATCATCCCATGAAACAACAAAAGTGACTGAGTGACTGTTCGGGTCAGTTAAATTTTTTGATAACCATAATTCTCACTACATATTTCATAAAATGAAGATTCATTTGTTGTGAATAAAGGGCATAGATATATTTCAATGTATGCCTTTAGTTGCTTAGTTCTGCCGTATGGTGGAGTTGTTGTGATGTAAGCGCATTCTTTCTGTCAGTCTTTGAGAATATTTGTAATGTTGAGCTACACAATACCCTTTTATTTTATTTTTTTTTGAAAGACAACAATTGTTTTCCGTTTATGAATATGTATAATTTAAGGTATACTGTTATATTTACCATCATAGGTGTTATACACCTAACTTTCCAGCCATTAGGATGTGAATTTTGGCAATGACCAAAATCACTTTTATTCAGCTAAATTGGATGAAACAATTAAAAAGATCCCGAATTTCCTAAGTACTTCTCAAAGCCTTATCAGAGTTGAAGGACGAAGTGCCTAGAGAGTGTTATCCTAACCGTCATAAACGCTTAAGCAGTTCCTCATTGCATGAGCTGGTATCGTTCTCGTCTAGCACTCTGCTGGGCCCGTCTTCGATTCTCCGACCGGCCAATGAAGAATTAGAGGAATTTATTTCTGGTGATAGAAATTCAATTCTCGCTATAATGTGGTTCGGATTCTACAAAAAGCTGTAGGTCCCGTTGCTAGGTAACCAATTGGTTCTTAGCCACGTAAAATAAATCTAATCCTTAGGGCCACTCCTAGGAGAGCTGTTAATCAGCTTAGTGGTCTGGTTAAACTAAGGTATACTTAACTTATTCCCCCCTTTGGAGGGGCATACAAAAATATGACTTGGACACAGCCAGAGCTATCCACTGATCGTAAGATTTTATTCCTGACAACAAGGGAGGATTTCGCCCATCTGTCGTAACAGACGATGTCAGAGATTATCCTTCTCTCATTTGGCAAAGCATTTCTGCTCTTGATTCTGTGAAGGGCTGATCTTAGGTCGTTGCACTTTATGGACTTCTGTAGCCTGAGCGATTTCTCCCTCAGGTTGTGCAGTTGCAGAAGGAGCGGAGTCACAGTGATTAGGACTTAATGAACTTTTTGGTGGAATGTCCACTGGAAACCAGAAACTTTTTGGATATTCACTAAGGCCATTCGCATAAGGGCCATGATTAATGGTCAAAGCCACTTTACTTCTCGTTTTATTGTTTACAAAGTGTGCAATGATAGAAATTATAATAGAAAAGATAAAGTGCAAAATGAAATTAATTGCCTACAAGCTCACACTATATTGCTAGTGGAGGAATAATTCGTAAATATTCCCGACCTATAATTTTGGGTTTTTATTTGAAAGAAACAATAATGATTCGACAGGTAATGGAATCAGAAGAATGGTGCATTAAAAGTTTGCTTGAAAATAGAGAACTTTATTTCATATAAATAATGATTCTAGATTTTATAAAGCATTTTGGAGGAGCTTCTGAGAGGCAGCAGGTTTTGGTCAATGACAATTCATCTTTAAATATCTTTAAGGAAAATGTTTATCAACCGTGAAATCCTTCTTTAAATATCTTCATCCGAAGGGGTCTATAGCCGTAACCGGAAAATAGGGACTTTATCAAGGTTCAGGTGCTGGAGGGCTCCAGTGACCTCCATCAGGGCAAAAAGGGCCACCAACGCCAACAGGGCAACGCCGATCTGCGAAGGGAACAAAGGAATCAATAGAAGAAACTTTAAATGATTATCAACTTTGGTTCATACATTGAAACCTAAGCTACGTTGAGAATGGGCTTCAATCAGTATAAATTGCAATGGCAGTACTTCAAAACATTTCTTTTTTCTGTTTGGATATTTGAATATTTATTATTTAACGCAAACAATTCTGGGCATATCCTTGTGTGTAGTACATTCATTCATTATATCTCATTAGTGCAATGCTCATTTGGGATTAAAATTTCAATACTCTTTCAAAAAAGACCTGAGATACATGTGAAATTCATAGAAAATTAACTGGAATTGAATTACACGTCTTGTACACTTTCATTTGAACGAATGTTTCGGATTTTTGTATAATAAAATATCTAATATGAATCCTACCTTTTGCATGGTGAATAGGATATGTTGTTTCCTTAGTGGATTCTGGAAAACTGTTCATCTTCGTGCATCGAGACCTTCCATTTATAGGAAACCCGTCTCTGGGAAGAGTTGTCAGCGATCTCTATTTTAAACCTTATTAAAAAGAAACCTCTGTAAAACGTTCATAGAAACTTTTCACAGTTACAATGTAAAGTACCTTTTATTCATGTACCTTACTGTTTTGTCGATTGTGAATATGCAATATTATTTTGTCTCCAAGACATTGATGTAGAAGAAAAAGTTCCGCCGTACCGAGGACGACATCGGGCAAAACCCGACGGGGAGCTGCCTCGTAAGGTTGGCAATCGTTACTGGTTGTTCCTCATATTCCTTCCGCATGATTAGTACCATAATAAGGGCTTTCTTCCGCTTTGGGTGACTCGTACTAATTCATTGCTCCTGACCGAACAAAATTATGATAATCCAGTGGATTATTTTTTTTAGATTTTCTCATATACATATATACAATATATAATATATACATACACACACATATATATACACATATACATGTATATATATATATATATATATATATATATATATATATATATATATATATATATATATATATATATATATATATATATATATATATATATATATATATATATATATATATATATATATATATATATATATATATATATATATATATATATATATGAGAAGCAATGTATTTTCGAAGGAATAGATCTTTATTTTGTCACTCTACTTTCAAGCAAACGATTCCAATATTAGACAATTTTATGTAACTTTCACAGAAAGCAGAACACTCACAATAAACCCCCACCAGATTAATCCTATATTGTTATATAATCCTTCATGACCTTATAAAGGTGCCCACTTGGAGACCTCAGTATACTTCCTGTAGGATGGAAACGGGTACTCACAGACGCTGCTCTCGAGGGCCTTCCTGGAATTATGAGCCCGCGTCTAGTTTCAGAAGTAATATTTCTTTTCAGATAAATATTTTCTTACGGTTTTATTCATTTTGACTAAAGACTACAGGAAAATTAATGATTGCATACCAGTGTACAGACAATCGTCGTAGATATTAAAAAAATTCTTTAGCTTTCTTTTTAATTTTTCTCTTTGTATTTGGGCGAAAAGTTGAAGCCAGGTTCTCTGCCCACAGGTAGCAGAACGCGTGACCTACTAGAAAAGCTAAATGCCAGAGGCACAAAATATAATTTAGCTTGTATGAATATTCCCTGTCACATATATGCATCATGAGCCCCTTGGGTCTTAGGCCTATTAGATTGTAGAGTTAAACGAAAAAATTCTTCATTTAATTAAATCCTCTGCCCTATAGGTTGAATTTTCAGTACAAATGCAAGCGCTTAAAGTCATCTGGCCCCTTGACATTTCTGAACAACGTCTAATAGAGCGTTCAGTCAGTACACGTCACATACTATTGCCCATTTTCTGTAATTTGCCCAAAGCTCCCGCAGCAGAGAAAGTATGAGAGCCTTATAAGTTACTAAGCTAGTTTTCGGAGTCAGTGTATTAGAAGTTTCAGATGCCATTTAGTTTGCCACCACAAACGTCAAACCCACTTGGGTGCGCCTTGGTACGCTGAATAGTGAAAGCTCTCTCGCATTTGGAACACACTTCGCTGTTGATCAAAGCATAAGGAATCATGCAGAAACTAAACCTGAAAAGTTATTGGAAAATAACATCCATTTTAATGAAAATATAAAGGTTAATTTTTATCTCAGATATCAAATAGGATAACACTGCTTTGTTTTTAGGTAGGCATCTCTACTATGCACCTTCCACTGTATAGTAAAATATATTTCATTGCAGACCTATTCCTACATGCAATTTCCTACAAAAGAGTTTTTGTAATACAAATAAACCTTCTCATTCTCTTCCAGATATTTAATTTACCCCTTTATGTTTTCATAGCTATTTGTTAGCATTCCTGTTTCACTTAAGTATTCTCATTATCTCATTAGATCATCAACCTGCGATTAAGCTTCAAACAACTGCTTTTGGGCTTTCATCAAATGCAAAATCATCTCACAGTCCGTCCACGATTTCCATAGTTGAATCATTCTTATCCGTATCCCACACAAAATCCCCGAGTGTTTACTCTATAGTTAATCTTGATTACCCATGATTTTGCAACACTGATACTAGGAAAAGGACACCTGAGCCCCGGTTATTGGCTTACTCACTCGACAAAGTCTCGGACTTAAAAAAAAAAACAACTTTTATGGATAGTGTCCAGACACCAACAATGAATTATTATGATCGGATGCCATATCTTGCAAGGCAGGTTCCAACCGGGTTTACCCAGTTCTTCGAACTGTTGCCACAGAATTTTTCAAGTGCGACAAATATACTGAAACGCGCATGAAGATAAGGACGTGTAGTAATCATTTTAATATGAAATATAATGTGATCGATAATAGTTTTAGAATATAATGTCTATACAAGTCCTGAAAGCTTTCCAGAATCGGTCCACATGAAAGACTACTTCACGTCAAGTTTCAAAATAGATATCGTTGGCAACTCTTTAGAGACGAACTCGCCTTGCATACAAACGAGATATTTTGCGGAATCAGCCAAGGAAGGAAAAGAAAACCTGTTCATCATGAAAACGGTAAAATTAGTATGCGATGCTCCTTTACACAAAAAATAAAATTCCAGAAACTTACTGAAAAGTGGGACCTTCTACAAATTTAGAGAAAGATGATAAATTATCTAGATATTGATATGTTTCGGAACGTTGATCTAAACTACTAGCCAGAGATGTTCATATAAGCAAATATATTTTTATTCACTCCCGTGGTCGAACGCTGGGCCGACAGCATGCTAGTCGAAAGCTCTATTCTCCAATGAAGAACCTGGGAAAGGAAGAGGAGGAGGGAGGTGGAAGGGGGTAGAGGTAGAGAGAAGCGGTTTGGGGGTTTGTGTTGACAGTCCGACTAACTGTTCTATTTTTTATGCGAAAGTTGACCCTTCGAATAGTCATGTGTGAACTGGCAGGCATTCCTGTAATGCCTGTCCCTTTCATCCAAATATCACTGTATGGCTGTCCCTTTTATCCAAATATCACTGTTATGGCTGTCCTTTATCCAAATATCACTGTTTCAGCAACGATGACCTTTAGATTATGGCCGGAAAATATGCAAACCATTTTCCAGTCCTTATTTTAAACCCTTTCACTCACACTGACTGGTTTCGCATACCGTACTGATGGTGTCATGACGCCTCTATCTGTTGACATTAACTAACACCATCTAGGTGCTTTGTTTGTGGCCTGTTGGTGACTCCTCTTTCTATTGTCACAAACACCATAGTGGTGACAAGTTTGTAAAATGCCCATAGCTTGGAGCCAGTGGTGCCAATCCCAAGTAAGACAGAGACGAGTAACAGGCCAATGGCAGCCCTTGTTGCAAACCACCTTCTTCTTCTTCTTCTTCTTTCTCTTCTTCTTCTTCTTCTTCTTCTTCTTCTTCGATGTGTATAGGAAGCAAGAGCAGATGCTGTAAGATTATGATGCACGGAGGGAAATTAAAACAACCTATGTCATCCATAGGGTACAAAATCGAGGTCTGCACTCTGCCACAGTACCTGATCTTCTTGAATCTTTTCGCGTAGGAACAGGCACGGAGATGAATTTAACAAAAATAAGTAAAAGCTCTTTCTTATATTTGAATGAATCGTAAAAGCAGGTGGTTAAAAATATTCCAGTTCAAGTTTGAAACGGTTTATTTGTACAGTAATTTAGTTTTATTTTCATCAGCTTTTTACCATACTTCCCTTTTATGTGTCTCTGTATTTTCTCTCATTCGTACACTGTTATTATTATTATTATTATTATTATTATTATTATTATTATTATTATTATTGTTATTGTTGTTGTTGTTGTGCATGAATTAACGAAATATGGTTTCAGAATATTTTTTTTATTTCTATTTGTTCAGAATATTAACAGAAAGTCATATAATGATAATAATGATGATAATAATAATAATAATAATAATAATAATAATAATAATAATAATAATAATAATATTAATATTATTATTATTATTATTATTATTATTATTATTATTATTATTATTATTATTATTATTATTTGTTTAGTGATGTGTAGGAGGTAGTTCTCGTGGGGTGCCGACTAGTTTCACCCTTCTCGTTAGGCATCATTCAGAATGATGCCCTAACAAGAAGGGCGAAACTATTCTCCCAGCAGGAAATTGCTATGACGACAGAATCCACAACTTCTTCCTGTCCATTTTCCACTGGAAAGAGTGAAGGTGACTTCATTACTCATCACCTTTTGAAGACTCCATTCAACTCGCGGAAACACCCCTCCCCCACCCCCGCCCCCTCCCACGTAAATTCCTCCCACTCAAGTGAGAGTGGAAAGAGTGAGGAAAGAGGGAAAATAGAAAAAGGATTGCCTCATGCAAGTACCGGTCGACTTAATTGAAAATGCAGGAAATAACTGAAAGGGAAAGAAAAGGTCAGATTCAAATACCTGACACTTAAAAGTAGGAAGGGAAAATAAAAAACAAGTAAAAAATGCGCCGAAGTTTCCTTCAGCGCAACCGAGTTTTCTGTACAGCGTATCATCAAGGCCACCGGAAGTAGATCTATCTTTTGGTGGTCTCGGTATAATATGCTGTATGAGCCGCGGTCCATGAAACTTTAAACACGGCACGGTGGTGGCCTAGCCTATATCGTTGCCAGACTCACGATTATGGCTAATTTTAACATTAAATAAAATAAAAACAACTGATGATAGAGGCCTGCAATTTGGTATGTTTGATTTTTGGAGGGTGGATGATCAACATACCAATTTGCAGCCCTCTAGCCTCAGTAGTTTTTAAGATATGAAGGCGGACAGAAAAAGTGCGGTCAGAAAAGTGCAGACAGAAAAAAGTGCGGACGCACAGACAGCCGGCACAATAATTTTCTTTTCAGAAAACTAAAAACTAAATCCTCTTACAGAGAAATCAAGAAGATGCTTTATTTTATTACAACAGGATAAACAAGACGATATAGAATTACCCCAGTACACCCTACACTAAAGTTTAGTGACCAGTATTCGTAAATTGTCCATCTGTATTGATGGCCTAGTTGAGTGGGCCACAGGTCCTTCAGTGATATTGAAACAACTGACCCCATCACACTGAAGGCCTGAGGAACGAGTATTTTGAGGGTGAAAATGGACAACGTTCTCTATCCACCGTCAACGAGGTAACATGTGAGATGTGGCTCCAACTTGTATATATGTTGTTTCAAGTTACGACAGAAAGTTAAAAGGAAGAGAAGTGAATAATTAGGTAAAAAACCGAGACAGATCTGCTCGCGAGAACTTCTTACAGAGCTAAAGCTCAGGATGGATAGAGAACATTGTCCATTTTCACCCTCAAAATACTCGTTCCTCAGGCCTTCAGTGTGATGGGGTCAGTCGTTTCAATATCACTGAAGGACCCGTATCTACTAAACTAGGTCATCAATACAAGTGTGTTTAGGGAGGTGTGTATATATATGTATATGAATATACATATATATACACACACAAATATATATATATATATATATATATATATATATATATATATATATATATACATATATATATATATATATATATATATATATATATATATATATATATATATATATATATATATATATATATATATATATATTAACTTTACAATTACTAACAGGACCTCATTCAAGCTGGGTGGTATCTAGTGGAGATATTTATTCAAAAAAGTTACAAGCTTTCTAGGGTACTTGAGGATGAGGACTGTTTGTCCTAGAAAGCTTGTAACTTTTTTGAATGAACATCTCCACTAGATACCATCCAGTTTGAATGAGGTCCTCTTAATAATGTATATATATATATATATATATATATATATATATATATATATGTATATATATATATATATATATATATATGTATATACATATATACATACACACACATTATCGCACACACATATATATATATATATATATAGTATATATATAGTATATATATATATATATATATAGTATATATATATATATAGTATATATCATATATATATATATATATATATATATATATATATATATATATGTATATATATATGTATAAAGAGTATATATATATATATATATATATATATATATATATATATATATTTGTGGGCCTTTAACGATCGCAAGCGATCTCACCCCTGGGGCATCCTTGCCAACAGAGCGTCTCTGAATGGGGGTTTATTTTTGCCAGGGGTGGACCCTTCCCCATTCTCAGCTCCGTCAGCTAGCCAAGGGAGATGGAATCCTCAGTCATATGACCCTACATCATGCGGCGCCTGCCGGTCAGTGAAGAACCTCCAGGTGATTTCTTGACAGTCCAAAATCCAAAAGCCATTTTTCTGCTCACTTGTTGGAAACGTCTGGTTCCACAACCCAGTCAGTCCTCTGCTACAGACAGGAAGCTTCCAATCTCCAAATCGCACGACTTTGAAATGCAGCGACTCCTGACGGTGCGCCCTTCGATGACTTACCATTGTGCCCCTGCCACATTGGGATCAGATTTTGCATATATAAAAGGCATTAAACTTACGGGTTCTTACGCCGCGCCAGAGGTTGCCACTGTAGTATATGCAAGAATTTGATCCAGTATGCATTGCACATCCCATATTTTGCATATATAATAGGCATTGAACTTACGGGGTTTTACGCCGCGCCAGAGGTTGCCACTGTAGTATATGCAAGAATGGGATCCAGTATACAATGCATAACCCAATTCACATATGAGGTAGGCATGAAACTTACGGGTTCTTACGCCGCGCCAGTGGTTGCCTTCCAAGTATATGTGATTGGGCATTGATATCCCGAGGGTATCATGTGGCAGGAGAGGGGGTGCACACAGTCCAGTCCGTGCACTTGCCGCCAGTCCCACCAGCCACTGTAGTCTCTCCATCGCGCAGAGATGCTTCCACAACTGTATCCAGGAATGATTTCTATCACAAAACTCAGCCTATCTCTGTACCATCATCAGAGATGTCCTATCTTCTTTCTTCTGCAAGTAAATCACCTGTCTTCCTAAAAATGCAGAGTCTTCAAGTGACAGAGTTTATCTTGTAGAGATTTCTTACCATTGCAGATTCTTGCTCCAGTCTTCCGAGTCTGGCTGCAGATTCCAGCCTCATTTTCTGATGCTTTTCTTCTCTACTGAGGGCCTTCTTAACTGATGGAGTTTTAACGAGGGCTTTTGAGCGTCTTTTGGTGCCAGTTGAATGATGTTCCAATGCTTCGATTTGCTTGATTCCTTCCTCGATGCTGTCCAGTCGTTGGTAGAGGGCTTTACAGTTGATCTGAGGTTTCCTCAGACATCGAGGTTTATCCAGAGTCTTTTTCTCTTCAACTTTCTTTTCTGATACAGGCAGTTCTATCGGCACCAATTTAACCAAATTCTTCTTTCTATTGTACATTTCCTTTTCCTTACTTATCAGTTCGTGTTCCTTCACTCTTTCAATCGCCTTTTCTTCTTTAAGAATCCTGAGTTTCGTTTCCAAGGATTCGATCTTCATATCCTTGGCCAGGTTCTCCTCTTGGAGTCTTTCAATTTCCACTATTGTTTCCATCTTTTCAAACTCCATTGTCTCCAGTTCCTCTTTTGTCTCAGCCAGTTCGAATTCCAGCTGTACTTTCCTCCTCGTCATTTCGTTTAGCTTGCCATTTGCCTCTTGTGCTACAATACTTTTAGTTTCTTTTAACAGACCGATGACTTCCTTTTGCCTCAGAGAGCATTCATTCTCCAATCGGAGGATCTCTCTATCCCTCAGCAAGTTCTGTTCTTTCAGTTCTTCGAGTTCCTTCTTTCTCTCTGCCATTTCTGTCCTGCATTCCTCGAGCTGTTGCAAATTATCTTCAGCCCTCTGTTTCTCAATGGTAAGAACTTCCAATTCGTGTTCTAAACTGTTAATCCTTAAGGTTTTATCTTCATTCTCCTTCTGCAGCCTTTCAAAGTGATTTTGTTTCCTTCTATTTTCTTCTCGAAGTCTGTCCAAGTCCTCATTCAGCTTGTTTAGTTGGACTTTGGTCGCATTTCTGTCACTTTCCATCTCTTTCAGATCGTGATTGAGCGTCGCCTTTTCCATCTCGAGAACTACGGCCGTACTTTCCAAAATAATTAGAGTTGACTGTTTATCCTCGTTCTCCTTTATTAGGTGTTCTGTCTGTTTCGCTTTTTCCGCTATTTTTCAGTTTCTCCATTTCGCAGGAATTGAGATGATTTGTTCTCCTTTCTAGATGGCGCGTCGTTCCAGGTCTCTATGTGTTGTTCCATTTTCATTCCTCCTTCAGTGAGCTTCTACCTCATTTTTTAATTCCTGTATCATCAGAGCCTTCTCTACGTTCTCTTTCTCAAGCCATAAGACGTTTTCATTTTCCTTAATTGATTCCTCTGTTTTTTGACTGATTAAACGAGGTATTTCTTCACAAGCTGAATTATCTGCTTCCTCAGTATCTAAAGCATCGTCTTCTTCAGTATCGGAACTATCTTCTTCCCAGTCTGAGCTATCGTCTTCACAGTCTAAGCCATCGTCTTCTTCCCAGTCTGAAGTATCGTCTTCACAATCTGGATTATCGTCTTCCATATCGTTGTCCTTTGAATTTCAGCTTCCTCCGACACTCATGGAGTGTCCAGATATGTTTTCATAAATCAACAAAGAATTGAACTAAATCCATGCATAGTCCACGAAGTATAACTACTTCCGTGAATAGCACAACAAGATTGATGTAAAACATACTCCCGCGGGGGAATTTGACCCCGGAGCCAAAGCACTGTGCGAGCACTAAAGTAAGCAAACTTAGGAACATCTTAGTTTGGTACAGATCTTCTCTCCTCGCTTTATCTCTAGCTTTCAAAACCGACACAGGTGCGCGTCAGGATTCTATGGAGGCATTTTGGTCTCCGAGGAGGGTGCTGCTTCTATCTTTGGGAGTTCTTGGGGATTCCCTGGAGAGCTGGTTATGTCCAGTGACTGGTGATATTTTGAATAATTCTTCTTCCCTCTCTAATTATATATTACATACACACGCACACACACACGTACACACACACACACACACACACACATATACATATATATATATATATATATATATATATATATATATATATATATATATATATATATATATATATATATATATATGTTTGCTTTCCTGCAAACTTCTTTATTTTTTAAACGGCTTCGAATTTTTCTAATAAACAATTCACTATTAACGTCACAAAACTCCAATAAACAATTAAATTTTTACGCCAAATTTCCCTTTTCACACGATGACTCTTTTAGAAAACGATTTATGCAAATTATCCACAAGCATTATGGTACGATTAATTTAAAATTAATTCCCAAAAATCTTCTAACGATTGGTTCATTTTTGAACTGCAAGGAACGATTAAGCCCTTTTTTATCCTCTAACATGGTGTATAAACATACTTGCCCTGGGCGTAACTCTCTAGACATATGTCGGATCCACGAGGATACATTGAGGGTCAGAATCGACTCTATCGGGGAAAAGCTTTCGTACTGGTTGTAGGCTCAATCCAGAACATTCTAATATCAGAGCTCATCTAAAATCTGCAAAACTCATATTGAAAGAAATGACTTCAGCATAATAGGCCAAACAGCAAATCCTCACGAATTGCCTATACTGAATCATTACTAGTCCTCAAAGAAGACTAAACCTCCTCTACAGTGTAGAGGAGGTTTGGGTATTTAACTGGGGGACTGTATGCTTGTGCGTTTAGAAAGTAATAAAGTGCTTATTATTTGAATAATATAGTGTTGTTGTGTTAACATTATTGTCAACAGTTTTATTCATTCTTTTTAATATTGTTTGATTTTTACCATTTTTCCTTCATGAGGTTAATTATCAGCTTTTCTCGATTTCTGGTGATATTTTTGGGTATTTATGACCTAATATAGCCCTAAAAGTTAATGATTTATAGGTCATTGGAAAGAGGTCATTAAAAGGAACATTTTGAGTGGTAAATGAGCGTTCTACGTTAATTCTCAAGGGAGATATGGGTATTTTAAGGTCAGGTACCCAGAGTTTACGGGTCGAAATTATCACCCTATAAAGCGAAATTAAGCCTAAATTTCTCAGTTGCTGCCAGGTTTCAGAAAGTCCACCCTGATTTTTCAGATAATCCGCTGCGTCTACTGTAAAAGGAAGTGGTGGGAATTAGGGTACATCTCATGCCCAAATATCACTGTTATGGCTGTCCCTTTTATCCAAATATCACTGTTATGGCTGTCCCTTTTATCCAAATATCACTGTTATGGCTGTCCCTTTTATCCAGGTATTACTGTGGTTACTGTCCCTTTTATCCAGGTATTACTGTGGTTACTGTCCCTTTTATCCAGGTATTACTGTACTGTCTGTCCCTTTAACCCAGGTATTACTGTTTTAACTGTCCCTTTTTTCCAGGTATTACTGTGATGAGTGTCCCTTTACCCAGGTATTACTGTGGTGACTGTCCCTTTCATCTAGGTATTGCTGTCATGACTGTCCCTTATATCCATGTGTTACTGTACTGTATTAATTTAATGACTGTCACTTTTATTCAGGCATTACTGCACTGCTGTTCCTTTTATCCAGGTATTATTGTGGTGACTGTCTCGTTTATCCAGGTATTACTGTGGTGTTTGTCCCTTTTATCCAGGTATTACTGAGCTGTCTGTCACCTTTAACCAGGTACTACTGTGCTGTCTGTCCCTTTTATCTAGGTATTACTGTGGTGGCTGAAAAGCATTTTCAATAATATATTTGTATGGTCTCTAGTACATGAAATGTGACATGATAAAACCGTAAATAAGTTACAAAGGGAAGGGGTAGGAGGATGGAGGAAGGGGATTGGGGCTGGTGCACGGATTTGAAACCTACCCTATTATCTAAGTTAGTCAAATGATGGCCATGTGCTAAATTTTGTTTAGCAACGTCCATCGCAGCTCCGACCTCCTCTACCTCCCTTATGAAAGATTTTTTCCTACGACTGATACTGTTATCCAGTGGCTCACTGGAAGTGTGGAGGCATCGGAAGTTTGATGGGGCTTCTAGGTCCATACCTCGCCTGAATGATGCTAGAATGCAGGTAAACAAGGCGATACCTACTTTAGGGATTTCGAAAAGTGTTTGTGGGGAACAGGCAAAGCTTATTTGAAAATGGAAATCATTATGTCAAAAAAGCTTGATATTTTGGCACTAGAGAACTCGGAAAAAGATTTATTAATGTAAAGTTGCTTGGTGAATGGAAGGTCTATTTAAAAAAAATTAAGAAAGAAGACGACGAACACTGTAGAAAAGATAAAGAAAAGAAGAATTACAATATTAAACAAGTAAAAAATATGCCGAAGTTTCTTCGGCTCAATCGAGTTTTCTGTTCAGCCGCTACAGCATATAATCAAGGCCACCGATAATAGATCTGTCTTTCGGTGGTCTCGGTATAATGCTGTATGAGCCGTGGCCTATGAAATTTTAACCATTGCCCGGTGGTGGCCTATCCTATATCATTGCCAGAAGCACGGTTATGGCTAACCTTGACTTAAATAAAATAAAAACTATTAAGGCCAGAGGGCTGCAATTTGGTATGTTTGATAATTGTAGGATGGATGATCAACATACCAATTTGTAGCCCTCTAGCCTTAGTAGTTTTTCAGATCTGAGGGCGGACAGAAAAGGTGGGAACAGAAAAAAGTGCGGACGGACAGACAAAGCCGGCACAATAGTTTTCTTTTCAGAAAACTAAAGACTAAAGAACCTGCTAGTTTTTCAGTAATGAAGAATTAACAGTGTTTTTTATTTTACTAAGTTCTTGCAATTTCAGTCACAATATAGAGTCCAATCACACCCTGTCTCCATGTATGGACAAATTAATGAAATGAAAAACCCTATTTAAGTTATGACAAATGTTATCACGGAAGTAATCTGAAAGAAATGAGGCTCTGGAATATGGAAACCGAGGGTTATGAAGAATCAACATTATATATAAAAATAATTGTGGGTAGCATATGGGGGTTAACATTCCCTTGTTTCATTCAGTTGATGTAATTATCAGTTGTCATTCAAGGAACGTTATTCATCTTAGACACCTCATTCACGTGGTTTTACGCCCCGTGGTGACCAAATCATTTAGGTCTTGAGTTTTAATATCCTTGCTGAAGAGTACAGTCACAAGTATCTTCCATTATTTACCATTTTCTTGTTCTCTTGAGAAATTCTATTGGATTTGGAATTGGAATATAGAATTTATGCCAGAGGCCAAGTGCTGGGACCTAAGAGGTCATTCAGCGCTAGAAGGGAAAATGACAGTAAGAAAGTTTGAAAGGTGTAAAAATGAGGAAAACCTCGCAGTTGCACTGTGAGACAATTGTTAGGAGAGGGTGGACAATCAGATGGAAGAAATAGAATATGAACGGAGGAACAGTAAAAGGAGAGAGAAAGTCTGTTAATCCATATCAGCAAAAGCTGCCTGGACTAACAGCAGGAAAACGTTTCTCGCTCGCGTTACTTCAGCTGTTACCTGTTTTCGACGTTTGGTTTCCTTTTTAAATTTGGAATCTGCAATTATTGTATACCACATGAAGGTGTTTTTGCTTCATCATATCCTCTTGATTTTTAAAGACCATTTTCGTGAGGTCTTTTTGGTTGTATATTCTTTTCAAATTGTGATTTTTTTATTTTGGTATATTAAAAATGTGCATTTATTTAGCTGCGCGGTATTTGTGCTCTTAAATATGACTGCAGCATATTTCAAAGACTTTTTCATAATAGGCCAGTTTGTTGTTGGCCAAGGCCTCCCATACATCACCACAAAAATTGTGTGAATGGCTTTTTTTATAATGTAACTCTTTCAGCCATTAATACTGTAAAAATTTGGGTTACAGAGTCTTTGGTATCTTCACTAATTTTGATCTTGAATTGTTTCAGGTAATGTGCCTCACACAATTCCATTTGATCGAGAAGATTAACCAAAGGAAGAGGATTAGTATTAAAAGTGATTTCAAAAGTTAGGAAATTTTATTATATTTTATAGAGAAATAAACTTTTCATTTTTAACTTGCATAAACCTTTCAGTCCCATAATTTTCAACCAAAAAGTAGTTCAAGGAGGTCGGTGATGTTCAGAATTCCGGTATCTTCATGTAAGACAAGATGTTTATCAACCGAAGAATCCACCACCGTATCCACCAAATCCACCACCAAATCCTCCAAAGCCACCGCCGTATCCGCCGTAGCCGAAGCCGTATCCGAAGGGCCTATAGCCGTAACCGCCGAAGCCATAGGGACTTTGTCCAAAGAAGAAGCGTCGGTTAGGTTCAGGTGCTGGCAGGGCTCCAGTGACCTCCATCAGGGCAAAAATGGCCACCAACGCCAACAGGGCAACACTGATCTGCAAAAGGGAATCAGAATCAATCAGTTTGCAAAGTCTCCACTTGATGCTTAAGTTATTTCACTGCAATGTAGTTGTGAAAGGGGATGACTAAGGATAATATAGTGTAAAAGTACTAACCATGTATAGTTACAAATCAAAATAACGTTATTAGTCGTATGATCGACATGCAAAAAGGAAAACAAATCTTAATTTACTTGGTTACGTGGGATGTGTGGATGACTGTTAATTTATGCATTTATTTATAATTAAGTTACAGTTTGTGTAAACATTTTTTTTCATATATATCAAATCATTAATCGTTTATTCTCTAAGTGTCTTGGAATCTTTTTGTGCCTCTATACAGTGCAATACCAGAGTCAATACTTACAGTTTTCATGGTGAATAGGAGGTAGAAGGTCTGCTTCTTTCTTCGCTGATTCTGGAAGTGGATGTCGGTGTGCCTTGCGACCTACTATTTATGGGAGGCTGGTTCCAGTGTGGAGAGTTGCCAGCGATCTATTTTGAAACTGGAATATAAAGCGATGTGTGTAGATTACTTGAAAAACATCCAAAGCTGATATAAATAGCTGTCATCTAATGTCAATAACACTCATATTATACTGCTTCCCAATTGGTAAGATTTTTTAAAATGCAATGATTATCACGTTGGTATATCAAAGGACAAGAAAAATTCATAGCGTAAGCGAGGGAAGACCGGGGTAAAACCCGTTGCTAAACTTCCCTGCAAGTTTTAGCAACGTCCATCGCAGCTCCCTCCCCCCCCCCTTACCTCCCATGTGAAAGATTTCTTTTTCTACGACTGCTACTGTTAGCCTGTGACTCATTGGAAGTCTGGGGCATCGGAATTTTGACGGGGTTTCTGGGTCCATACCTCGCCTGAATGTTGCTAGAATAGAGGTTAACAAGAGCAGACCTACTTTAGGGATTTTGGAAAAGTAGTTACGGGGAACAGATAAAAATGAGAAGAAAAGGAAATATTCATGTCATGAAAGTCTGATAGTTTGGCACTTGTGAACCAGTAAAGGAAGTGTATTATCTTGAAGTTGCTTCATGAATTATAGTACGGTTAGCCACAGATACATGAGAACAGGTGTTTTCTTTCGTCGTAATGAAAAGGTGAGAGTGTTTTAAGCACTTCACGTACCCAAAATAGCTTTATTTGCTTGGAAAGTTGCCTGGAAGAGATTTGATCAAGCAATACGGACGAATGACAGAAGGGTTGATAGTGGAAGAGTCGTATAGGAATAATATGATAAACATAAAGTTTATATAAGAATGCAAAGTATGTGGAAGATTAACAAGGTATAAACGTATGTCTTATATTGAAACGTCTCTGTTACTTTTATGGACGAACAGAATTGTTTGAAAATTTAACAGAAGAAAAAATAAATATAGGTAACTGAGAACATGACTTCTGTAAACAACAGATCAAACATGCTAGAAATAATTGAGCTTCTTGTGATTTACACTCGAATAAGAGATTTTTTGGGAAAAAACTGGTATATATACTTTTTCTTTGTGAATATGTTATGACCCTATACCCAGGTCAGATAGGGTCATAATCTCTTACTGTATCTGTTTTAAGAACAGCATTAATCATCTTACATCCCTAAGATTCTCTGGTAGCGGTGGCCGGCCCTTTGGTCAGCAAATTCCTTCTCCCTCGTCGACTTCTCTCACTGAATCTAACTTTAAACAAAGGCTCACTGGAATTAAACATTGAGATACTAAACTAAACTATATTTGCAAATTTAATGACAGTAATTCAGCAAGAGCTACGGACATGTAAATGGAAATCATAACTAAAGGAAATTCTGATACACAATCCATCGAATAAATGCTTCTAGACCAGCCAATACTAATGACTAACACCTTGGTCATCAAATAAAATAAGCAGGTCAAAAACAGATCAAAGTGTAGTATATTCCCCAATGAGTACATTCTCGACCTCTTACTCAGCGAAACATCTGAAGAAGACAAGCAAAATCTTCTTTAGTTTTCAAAGCCCAAAGAAATACAGATATGGGAATTCCTCCCACATTATTCAGCCATAAATGCTTAAACAAAATACATATTATAGAAATGGAGAAAACAATCTACAGTTTGGTAAATAGAAATGATTCTTACCTCGAAATCTCAATGTTCAAATCAGTTCTGGTATTGAGCACAACACAAGTCTCATTACTTATTGAGACTTTTCAAAAGGTTCAGTGTTGGTCTTCTAATGATTCCTTTCTCCCAGCCTAATCCCTTCACACTTGGGACTCTGCCCAAAAGACACGCACAAACACACGTTCCTCACCGGAACCTGGACACTTCCGGCAAACATACATGGAGTAACATCTCACATAATCCCATGCCTCAAAAATCCTGACGCCATCCTTACTTAACGAGGAAATGCGTCAGATGATAGCTAAACGTTCTCTCCAAGATTTTGGGAAAGTTTTCCTTCCCATTTGTTAATTCAACATCTGTTGTGTATTGTAATTCATAACATACTTCTGACCTATATGCTTTTCAGATATATCATATTAGTTTATTGCTTAAATTCTTTTCCAGCTAATCTTTATAGGTCTATCTTAATATGTCATCAATTATGTAAAAAGTATTACTGAATATATTTTTGTGCCTAAATTCCCTTTTATACTCACATTGCTTAAAGGATAAAAAACGGGAAAGCACGAGAAAATGTATCATGAACCTCTTAAATAATGTAATCTTATGTGATTTCCCTCAGTTAATTCAGTAAGTGTTTTAATCTTCAAACCTGTAGCCAGGAGGTTGTTCCAACAGTCGAATATATTCTTAGAACATTTAAAGTTAATTCTGCAAGAATTGAATATTGGAAATGTAATGTGACTTTCATCTTATTTAATTTCTTTATTGAAAACAAAAGATGTATATTTCCCTCTCAACCTATGATATTCACTAATACTGAAGACGAATTTTATTTCAAGTGAGTGATTGAATTGAAAATCTCAGTCATTGGCAACCTTTGTGCATAAAGGGGCAAAAGGTACACCTATTGCCAGAGGCCAAGTGATGTCATAAGATTCGGTGTGTGTTTGTTTCTTTAATATTCTCAAAAAAACAAACATAGAAAATCATCCCAGGAGACAACACAAGTGACTGAGTGACTGTTCGGGTCAGTTAAATTTTTTGATAACCCTAATTCTCACTACATAATTCATAAAATGAAGTTTCATTTGTTGTGAATCAAAGGCATTGATTTATTTTAATGTATGCCTTTAGAGCCTCAGTACTTCTGTATGGTGGAGTTGTTGTGACGTAAGCGTATTCTTTTTGTCAGTCCTTGAGAATATATTTTGTAATATTGAGCTACACAATACCTTTTTTTTTTTAAGATAACACTTCTTTTCCGCTTATGAATATATAAATCTAACTTAACGTATACAACTATATTCACCATCATAGGCACTGTACACCTAACTTTCCAGCCACTTGAACATGAATTTTGGCAATGACCAAAATCACTTTTATTCATCTAAATTGGATGAAACAATTTGTTTAAAAACTCCAGAATTTCCCAAGTACTTCTGAACTGATTCTCAAAGCCATATTATCAGAGATGAAGGGCGAAGCGTCTAGAGAGTGTTATCCTAACCGTCATTATACATCTTGTATGGGGTGCACATTCCCCTCCCCCTCCCTTCAGATGGGCATACAAAAGGATGAATTGGACACAACCAGAGCTATCCACTGATCGTAAGATTTTATTCCTTACAACAAAGAAGGATTTCGCCCATCTGTCATAAGAGACAGAGGTAGAGATTATCCTTCTCACATTTGGCAAAGTATTTCTTCTCTTGATCCTCTGAAGGGATGGTCTTAGGTCGTTCCATTTTGTGGACTTCTGTAGCCTGAGCGATTTCTCCCTCAGGTTGTGCAATTGCGGAGGAAGCAGCCACCGTAATTAGGATACTATGGTCTTCTTTTGTGAAATATCCACTAAAACCAGAAACGGCCTTGATGGATATTCACTAAGGCCATTCACATAAGGGCCATGATTAATGATCATCGCCACCTTTACTTCTCGTTTTACTGTTTACAAAGTGTGCAATGATGGTAATGATAATAAAAAAGATAAAGTATAGAATGAAATTAGTTGCCTATAAGCTCACATATATTACTAGTGGAGGAATAATTCGTAAATATTCCCGACCTAGAATTTTGGGCTTTTGTTTGAAAGATACAGTAATGATTCAACAGATAATGGATTCAGAAGAATGGTGTATTAAAAGTTTGCTTGAAGGTTGAGAACTTTATTTCATATAAATATAGATTCTAGATTTTATAAAGCATTTTGGGGGAGCTTCTGAGAGGCAGCAGGTTTTGGTCAATGACACTTCATCTTTAAATGTCTTCAAGAAAAATGTTTATCAACCGTGAAATCCCCAAATCCACCAAGGCCACCAAATCCACCACCAAAGCCTCCAAAGCCACCGCTGTATCCGCCGTAGCCGAAGCCGTATCCGAAGGGTCTGTAGCCATAACCTCCGAAGCCATAGGGACTCTGTCCAAAGAAGAAGCGTCGGTTAGGTTCAGGTGCTGGCAGGGCTCCAGTGACCTCCATCAGGGCAAAAAGGGCCACCAACACCAACAGGGCAACGCTGATCTGCAAATGGAACATAAAAAATTAGTTAGTAAAATCTCCACTGTAGCCTGATATCTTGATGTACTGCTGTTATAAGGAATTTATCGATGCCTTTTCCTTTGTGCTTTTACAAGTAATTTATTTTCGGGATATGCATTGCACATTCATATGTATCAAACCATTTCGTTTACTCACTATATATTTAAGAATCTTTTTGTGCCCTATATAATAAAATACCTTATTTTTATACTTACAGTTTTCATGGTGAATGGAAGGTGTGTTTCTACCTTAGCTGATTCTGGAATTGTATGTCTGTGTGCCTTGCGACCTCCTATTTATAGGAGGCTCGTTCCAGTGCGGAGTTGCCAACGAACTATTTTGAAACTGGATTATGAAAAGACTTGCGTAGAACACTTGCAAAACATTTAAAATTGACATCAATAGCTGTCATACAATGCAATCAAGGCTTATTATTCTTTTTATATATTGGTAAGGTTTCTACAAATGTAATAATTATCTCTGGTAGGGAAACTTCTTAGCGTAAGCAAGGGAAGAACGGGGTAAGACCCGTTGCAAAACTTCCCTGCAAGATTTAGCAACGTCCATCATGGCTCCTCTCCCTCTACCTCCCACATGAAAGATTTCTTTTTCTACAACTGATACTGTTATCCAGTGACTCAATGGAAGTCTGGGGGCATTGGAATTTTGAAGGTTTTTGGTCCATACCTCGCCTGAATGTTGCTAGAATACAGGTAAACAAGGCGATACCAACTTTAGGGATTTCGAAAAGTGGTTGTGGGGAACAGGTAAAGTTTATTTGAAACTGGAAATCATTACGTCAAAAAAGCTCGATATTTTGGCACTAGTGAACTCGAAAAGGTGTATAAATGTAAAGTTGCTTGGTGAATGGAAGGTATATTAAAAAAATGAAGAAGAAGAAGAAGACGAACGTTGCAGAAAAGAGAGAAAGAAAAAATAATTACAATATTGAAAAGCACCAGGAATTAAAAGGAAGCAGAAAGACAAATGAATTAAAATTATAAAACTTTTTTATAGACATGCTTTTATTAAAAAGCACTAAAAAGAAAAATATTTTTTGAGACACACCAGGATTTTCTTACAATTAATCATGTCTACAAAAACAAAAGCGTGGGTCCCAAACTTGGAATGAATTGCTACATCATTTGTTGTAGCATTTCCTTCTATGTTTGGCGCCCATGCTTTTATTTTTGTAGACACGATTAATTGTAAGAAAATCCTGGTGTCTCAAAAGTTCATTTTTCACTGTTTAGTGCATTTTAATAAAAGTGTGTTTTAAATTTTTTTATATCTTTTTATTCTATACTGTTTAGTTTTGACAGAAATTGTAACAGATTTATGATTGTAGCTAACGAAATTGATATTCTGCCGAGCCAATGAAGGTTTAAAAAAACCCGTAGAGTTATTTACCGAGTCAAAGAAGTTGTGAATAATCCGAAGAGTTTCAAACAAATCTTGAGATACTGGGAGAGGTCACTATAGGGTCACTAGAGGTCACTGCTGATCTACTGATCATGTAAGGTTGTATTGTCACCGGGATTGAGTAACCGTGCAAAATTTCAAGTCCATCGGACGAACGGGACAGGTCAAAAATTGAGTTACAAGATTTGACGATAGACAGACAGACAGACGCAGAAATCAAGTTAAATAAAATCATGTAAAAATGTTTTTGACAAAAGGAAAGAAAAAGCAAACGGTAACGGCCACTGAGAGGCTAATGAGGTATCAGAATGCTTCATAATTTCACCGAATGCAGGCAATAAATGAAAAGCAGAAATTGGTGATGCAAAATTTAAATACCTTCATGTAAATCTCCGAAAACTTGCTGAAGAGATTATTGATTTTTACTACTCATATGAGTGTAATGTTCTGTCTTCATCTGATAAGCTGGCAATTTATATATATATATATATATATATATATATATATATATATATATATATATATATATATATATATATATATATATATATATATACATATACAGTATATATATATATATATATATATATATATATATATATATATACTGTATATATATATTTATATATATATAATATACATATATATATATATATATATATATATATATAATATATATATAACTGTATAATATTATATATATATATATATATATATATATACTGTATATATATATTTATATATATATGTATAATATACATATATATATAAAATATATAATTTATATGCATATATCTATATATATACACATATGCATATACATATATATAAAAAACATTTATGATGAATATTTTATATATTGTATTTTTTTTAGCTAAACAGTTTTTCTTGGGAGATATTCTGGGCAAAGGTAAATGGAAACATTGCCTACGTATTCAGTCAGTCACGCTTTTGCTGTTCTTCCTTAGTTCAGCTAGTGACTTGGATAACGAGAGAGAGAGAGAGAGAGAGAGAGAGAGAGAGAGAGAGAGAGAGAGAGAGAGAGAGAGAGAGAGAGAATGTGCTGACCCAGTGCTCAGGCTGGCCATTGCTACTGTGGTCTTTGAGATATAGGTTAACATAACATTGATCTTAAAACAGATGTGGAAGGAGGTTATGACCCTATCTGACCTTGTATAATAGGGCATTATATATATATATATATATATATATATATATATATATATATATATATATATATATATATATATACATGATACAGTTAGCATTAGATTCATAAGCAGGGACGTTGTCTTTTGTAATAAGACAAAGGTAATAATATTCTAAGCATGTCACGGGCCCAATATTACTCCATTTGTTTGGAAATGTGGAAGCGATTTCATCAAACAGCCCGGAGAAATGACTCAAGGGTTAATAAGGGAAAGGTTGTGCAGGAATGGTACAATAAACAACGGAAACTTGATGTGAAAATGCAAAGGTGAACGGAGAGTACCTTGCTGCAAAGGTATGTCTTTGACTGAAAAGTCATGATACTTTTATGGATGAACGGAATTGTTTACAACTTTAGAAGAGGAGAGAAATAAATATAGGTAATGTTACGAGTAGGTCAGACATATTAAAAGCAATTGAGCTTTCTCTGAGTTATGTACAATTGAGAGATTTAGAGGGAAAAGAAAGTGATATAGGTACTTTTTTTAAGCAAACATGGTGTTTAAGTTTGTTGCTTCAATTCTCTTCCAGAAAATCTTTATAGGTCTCTCTTATTACGTCATCAGTTAGACATAAAAGTTTTACTGAACACATTTTGATGCGTAAATTCCCTTTTATGCGCACACTGGCTTGAAGACAAAAAAAGAGGAATGAACAAGATTTCTGATGAAAATATTGACATAAAATAATAGTTGTAAAATAATGTAAATTTAGGTGTTTTCCCTTAATCAGTTCAGTAGGTATTTTGATCTTCAAACCTATAAGCAGGAGGTTGTTCCACCGGTCGAATATATCCTCAGAACATTTAAATTTACTACTGCACGAATAGAATAGCAGAAATGTAATGTGACTTTTATCTAAATCCATCCTTTTATTGAGAACGTTCTCCATAGAACAACAAATGTATATTTCCCTATCAACCTTCTGTATTAACTAACGTTGAAGATAAACGATTAAATTTAATTTCAAATGATTGAATAGAAAATCTCAGTCACTGGCAACCCCTTTGTACATAAAGGGGCAAACGTTACACTTATTGCTCGAGGCCAAGTGTTGACATGAAACTCGTTAGGTTTCTTTATTATTCTCAAAATCCCAAACAGAAAATCATCTAAGGAAACAACAAAGGTGACTGACTAAGTGTCCGGATAAGATCACAGATATTTCAGTTTGATGACATTAATTCATTATCTGTAATTCATAAAATGAAATTCTTTTGGTGTGAATAAAAGTTATGGATTTATTCCAGTGATGTTCCTTTAGTTGTTTAATTTTTCCTTACGGCAGAGTTGTTGTGTTGTGAGCGTTTTCTTTCTTTTAGTCCTTGTAAATATTTGTAATATTCATCTACACAGTATATATATTTTTTTTTGAAAGACGACACCTGTATTCCTAACTTATAAATGCTTATGAATATGTATATCTAACTTGACGTATAACAGTTATATCATCATCTTAAATACTATACACATAACCTTCCAGCCACTGGAACATGATTTTTGGCAATGACCAAAATCAATTTTATTTAGCCCAACTGGATGTAACAAATTGTTTTAAAAAATCCTGATTTTCTTGAGGACATCTGAGATGATTCTCAGAGCTTTCCTATCAGAGTTGAAGGAGGAAGCGTCTATACTCTATAGAGTTATTATAATCGTCATTAATATCTTGTATGGGGCGCGCACATCCTCCTGATGATTGGTGTGGAAAATGAAGACATAGACACAGCCACAGCAACCCAATGATTGGAAGGTTTTATTCCTCACAGCAAGGGTGGATTTCGCCCATCTGTTACAATAGACGAAAGTACAGAGATTATTCTTCTCTCATTTGGCTTAGCATTTCTTCTCTTGATTCTGTGAAGGGCTGATCTTAGGTCGTTGCATTTTATGGACTTCTGTAGCCTGAGTGATTTCTCCCTCAGGCTGTGCAATTGCGGAGGAAGCAGCCACCGTAATTAGGACATTATGGTCTTCTTTTATGGAATGTCCACTAAAACCAGAGACTGCCTTGATGGATATTCACTAAGGCCATTCACATAAGGACCATGATTAATGATCATGGCCACTTTACTCCTCGTTTTCTTGTTTACAAAGTGTGCAGTGATGGTAATGATAATAAAAAAGATAAAATACAGAATGAAATCAGTTGCCTATAAGCTCACATATATTGCTAGTGGAGGAATAATTCGTAAATATTCCCGACCTAGAATTTTGAATTTTTATTTGGAAGAAACAATAATGATTCGACAGGTAATGAATTAGAAGAATGGTGTATTAAAAGTTTGCTTGAAAATAGAGAACTTTATTTCATATAAATATAGATTCTAGATTTTGTAAAGCATTTTGGAGAAGCTTCTGAGAGGCAGCAGGTTTTGGTCAATGACACTTCATCTTTAAACATCTTCAAGGAAAATGTTTATCAACCGTGAAATCCTCCAAATCCTCCAAGGCCACCAAATCCACCACCAAAGCCTCCAAAGCCACCGCTGTATCCGCCGTAGCCGAAGCCGTATCCGAAGGGTCTGTAGCCATAACCTCCGAAGCCATAGGGACTCTGTCCAAAGAAGAAGCGTCGGTTAGGTTCAGGTGCTGGCAGGGCTCCAGTGACCTCCATCAGGGCAAAAAGGGCCACCAACGCCAACAGGGCAACGCCGATCTGAAAAAGGAACAAAGCAATCAATAGAAGAAACTTTAAATGATTATCAAGCTAGTTGAGAATGGGCTTAAATCAGTATAAATTGCAATGGCAGTTCTTCAAAACATTTCTTTTGTCTGCTTAGTTATTTGAATATTTATTATTTAACGCAAAGAAGTCTGAGCATATCCTTGTTTGTAGTACATTCATTCATAATATCTTGTTAGTGCAATGCTCAATTAGGTAAAAATTTCAGTACTCTTTAAAAAACAGCTGAGATACATGTGAAATTCATAGAAAATTAACTGGAATTGATTTATAAATCTTAAACACTTTCTTTTGTAGATATGTTTCGAATTTTTACATAATAAAATATCTAATATGAATCCTACCTTTTGCATGGTGAATAGGATGTGTTGTTTCCTTCGTGGATCCTGGAAAACTGTTCATCTTAGTGCAGCGAGACCTTCCATTTATACGAAACCCGTCTCTGGGAAGAGACTGATGTAGATGAAAAACTTCGGGCGTACCGATGACGACATCGGGCAAAACCCGACGGGGAGCTGCCTCGTAAGGTTGGCGATCGCTACTGGTTCTTCCTCACATTCCTTCCGCGTGGTTATTACCATAACAAGGGCTTTCTTCCACTTTAAGTCACTCGTACCAATTCATTGCTCTTGAACGAACAGAATTATGATAATCCAGTGGATTATTTTTTTAGATTCTCCCATATACATATATACAATATATGTATATATATATATATATATATATATATATATATATATATATATATATATATATATATGTATATATATATATATATATATATATATATGTATATATATATATATATATATATATATATATATATATATATATATATATATATATATATATATATATATATATATATATATATATATATATATATATATATATATATATATATATATATATATATATATATATATATATATATATATATATATATATATATATATATATATACTATATATATATATATATATAATATATATATATATAATATATATATATATATATATTTATATATATATATATATATATACATACATATATATATATATATATATATATATAAATCTTTATTTTGTCATTCTACTTTCAATCAAACGATTTTCCAATAAATCTTTATTTTGTCATTCTACTTTCAATCAAACGATTCCAATATTAGACAACTTTATGAAACTTTCACAGAAAGCAGAACATTCACGATAAACCCCCACCAGATTAATCCTATAGAGATTTTTATATAATCCTTCATGACCTTATAAAGGTGCCCCCACTCGGAGACCTCACTATACTTCCTGTAGGATGGAAACAGATACTCACAGACGCTGCTCTCGAGGGCCTTCCTGGAATTATGAGCCCGAGTCTGGTTTCAGATGTAACATTTTTCTATTTATAGAAGGATTTTGTTATTTTTTGTTGGTTTCAGTGCTTCCTTATTCAACATGTGATTTGCATACATATTCACGAAGCGATCAAGTGAAGCGTTGTTGAGTTATGTCAGGTAAATATTTTCTTACGGTTATTTATTAATTTTGATTAAAGATTACAGGAAAATAAATGATTGCACTCCAGTGTACAGACAATCGTCATGGATATAAGAGAAAATGCTTTGGCTTTCTTTTTAATTTTCCTCTTTGTATTTGGGCGAAAACTTGAAGCCAGGTACTCTGCCCACAGGTAGCAGAACGCGTGACCTACTGGAAAAGCTAAATGCCAGAGGCACAAAATATAATTTAGCTTGTATGAATATTCCCTGTCACATATGCATCATGACCCCTTGGGTCTTAGGCCTTATTAGATTGTAGATTAAATCCCCGGCCCTATAGGTTGAAATTTCAGTACAAATGCAAGCGCTTAAAGTCATCTGGCCCCTGACATATTTGAACAACGTCTAATAGAGCGTTCAGTCAGTACACGTCACATACTATTACCCATTTTCTGTAATTTGCCCAAAGTTCCCGCAGCCGAGAAAGTATGAGAGCCTTATAAGTTGCTAAGCTAGTTTTCGGAGTCAGTGTATTAGCAGTTTCAGATGCCATTTACTTTGCCACCACAAACGTCAAACCCACTTGGGTGCGCGTTGGTATACGCTGAATAGTGAAAGCTCTCTCGCATTTGGAACACACTTCGCTGTTGATCGAAGCATAAGGATTTATGTATTAACTAATCCTGAAAAGTTATTGGAAAATAAGATCCATTTTAGTGAAAATACAAAGGTTGATTAGATCACAGATATCAAATAGGATGACACTGCATTGTTTTTAGGTAGGCATCTCTATTAATGCGCCTATTCCTACATGTAATTTCCTACAAAAGAATTTTTGTAATACAAATAAACCTTCTCATTTTCTTCCAGATATTTAATTTACCCCTTTATATTTTCATAGCTATTTGTTAGTATTCCTGTTTCACTTAAATATCCTCCTTTCCTCGTTAGACCACCAACCTGCGATTAAGCTTCAAACAATTGCTTTTTTGCTTTCATCAAATGCAAAACCATCTCACTGTCCGTCCATGATTTCCATAGTTGAATCATCCTTATCCGTACCCCGCACACTCGCAATCAAAATTCCCGAGTATTTATAGCTGATCTTGATTACCCGTGATTTTGCAACATTAATACTAGGAAAAGGACACCTGAGCCCCAGTTATCGGTTTACTCACTCGACAAAGTCTCAGAAAAAAAATATGGTTAGTGTACAGACACCAACAATGAGTTATTATGATCGGTTTCCAGATCTTGCAGGGCAGGTTCAAGTCAGGTTTTACCCAACTCTGCGAACTGTTGCCACAGAATTTTTCAAGGGCAGTTAATATACCGAAGCGCGCATATCATTTTCATATGAAAAATAGTGTGATCAATAATAGCTTTGGAATATAATATCCATATCAGTCGTGAAAGCTTTTCAGAATGTGTCCACATGAAAGATTCCTTCACGTCAATTTTCAAAACAGATATCGTTGGCAACTGTTCAGAGACGAACTTGCCTTGCATACAAACGAGTCATTTTGCGGAATCAGCCAAGGAAGGAAAAGAAAACTTGTTAACCAATGAAACGGTAAAATTAGCATGTGGTGCTCCTTTACATAAAAAAAAAAATTCTAGAAACTTATTGAAAAGTGGGATCTTCTACAAATTTAAAGAGAAAGATAAATAAATTATCTAGATATTAATATATTTCGGAACGTTGATCTAAACTACTAGGAAGAGATAGTTCATATACTATGCAATGATAATAAACAAATACATTTTTATTCATTTTATGCCAGCAAATGGATTATTCTTTACATTAAAATTATACATCTCCATTCGAGCACACTCACTCACATACACATACACACACACACACACACACACACATATATATATATATATATATATATATATATATATATATATATATATATATATATATATATATATATATATATTAATTAACTGACCAACCCAGCACTGCCTGGGATACTCTAACCGACTGACAGTTCTACTTTTTTTCATGCGAACGTTCACCCTTCGAACACTGTGTGTGAACTGACAGGTATTACTGTGGTGACTGTACCTTTTATCCAGATATTACTCTCCTGTCTGTCCCTTTTACCAAGGTGTTACTTTGATGACTGTCCCTTTTATCTAGAAATTTCTGTGGCAACTGTCCCTTTTATCTAGGTATTACTGTGGTGACGGTCCCTTTTATCCAATTATTGTGGTGACTGTCCCTTTTATCTAGGTATTACTGTGGTGACTGTCCCTTTTATTCAAATATTGTGGTGACTGTCACTTTTATCCAGAAATTACTGTGGTGACTGTCCCTTTTATCTGGGCATTAGTGTGGTGACTATCCCTTTTATCTAGGTATTACTGTGTTGACTGTCCCTTCTATCCATGTACTGTATTACTGTACTGTCTGACACCTTTATACAGGTATTGCTATACTGTCTGTCACCTTTAAACAGTTATTACTGTACTGTCTGTCCCTTTTATCCAGGCATTACGGTGGTGACTGTCCCTTTTATCCAGATATTACAATGCTGTCTCTCCCCTTTAACAAGGTATTGCTGTGCTGTCTATCCCTTTTATTCAGATATTACTGTGGTGGCTGTCCCTTTTATCCAGGTATCACTGTTCTGTCTGTCCCTTTTATCCAGGTATCACTGTTCTGTCAGTCCCTTTTATCCAGGTATTCCTGTGGCGATTGTCTCTTTTATCTAGGTATTACTGTGGTGACTGTCCCTTTTATCCAGAAATTAGTGTGTTGACTGTCCCTTTTATCCAGGCATTACTGTACTGTCTCCTTCTTATCCAGGAATTATTGTGGTGACTGTCCCTTTTATCCAGGTAGTACTTTAATGACTGTCGCTTTTATCCAGGTATTACTGTACTGTCTGTCCCTTTTATCCAGGTATTACTTTGGTGGCTGTCCCTTTTAGCCAGGTATTGCAATGGTGAGTGTCCCTTTTATCCAGGTATTACTGTGGTGACTGTCCCTTTTATCCAGTTTTTACTGTACTGTGTGTCCTCTTTATCCAAGCATTACTGTGGTGACTATCCCTTTTATCCAGGTTTGTGCTGTCTGTCCCTTTTGTCCAGGTATTACTGTGCTGTCTGTCCCTTTTGTCCAGGTATTACTGTGCTGTCTGTCACCTGGAACCAAGGATTACTGTGATGTCTGCCCCTTTTATTCAGATACTAGAGTGGTGACTGTCCTTTTATCCAGGTATTACTGTGGTGACTGTCCCTTTTAGCCAGGTATTACTGTGCTGTCTGTCCCTATAATCCAGGTATTACTGTGGTGACTGAAAAGCATTTTCTATAATGTGTTTCTACTAGCTAACCAACACAGCGCTGCCGGGGAAAACTGAATGACAACTGATTAACTCTCTCTCTCTCTCTCTCTCTCTCTCTCTCTCTCTCTCTTTCTTTTCCCTAACACTCCTTCTACTCTCTCTGTCACTTCCTCTCTCTCTCTCTCTCTCTCTCTCTCTCTCTTTCTCTCTCTCTCTCTCTCTCTTTCCTGTTAAGATAGTTGCTTCAATTACATTGCCAAGCATTTTTTACACTTTATATTTCACCCTTCTCACACCCAATACCTATCGGGGCTGAACTTGGACTTAAAGGGCATCGGGAGTGTCACTATTCATCTCAGCGATCACGTAAACTATGAATTAGACACTAATATCTGTCATTTTTGACATCTTATTTTTCACCCCTTCTCACCCCTGCTTCCTATCGCTCTGAACTTGGACTTAAATGGCATCTTGAGTGTCACTATTCATCCCAGCGACCTCAAAAACTTTGGATTAAACAGTATTAGCCTCATTTTTGACATTTTGTTTTTCACCCCTTCTCCAACCCTCCTTCCTATGGGAACTGAACTTGGACTGAAAGGGCATCGGGAGTGTCACTATTCATCTCAGCAACCTCGAAAAGTACGGATTAGACACTAATATCTGTCATTTCGGTTATTTTTACGTCACCCCCTTCCCACAGTTGCCCCCCTATGGTGCCAGTGATGTCTTACCCCGACAATATTCTTTCCCAGATAGTAAGTCATATCTATACCAACTTTGGTTAAAATTGCGCAATTCGTCTTAGAGTTATGCTGGAACATACACACATACTGTACATACATTCATTTTTATACATACTGTACACAGTAGATAGATGGTCTTGAAATGAGGCATGCTAAAACCGTAGAGTTTATTTATTACTACAAATGTAAGGGGGATGGGGGGAAGGGGAAGGGGAAGGAGGTGGGGTACGGGTTTGAATCCTGCCGTATTATCTAAGTTGGGTTAAATGATGGCCATGTGACAAATTTTGTCTAGATCTGTCAAGTGGTTCGGATTTGCATACAAACATATATAAATTATATATCTCACTATACATTTTCAGTACGATACGATGAGAACCTTCCAAACATAACATACACTTCAGATTTCTTTTGCACTTTTTATACGTCATAATCAATAACATGTGTCCGAGTCGATATCTGCCCTGATTATCCTGATTCATCCTGATTGTAAACATTATTTTTCAGAGAAGTGAACCAACTTGAGAATCATCTGAAGGTTTTGGAAATGAATTTCCTTTGTTCCCTTTGCTGATCGACGTTGCCCTGTTGGTGTTGGTGGCCCTTTTTGTCCTGATGGAGGTCACTGGAGCCATTCCAGCATCCGAACCTAACCGATGCTTCTTCTTTGGACACAGTCCCTATGGCTGCGGCGGTTACGACTATAGACCCTTCGGATACAAGGTCTAGAGAATACATGTATTCTTTAGACCTTGTTCGGATAGTTCTATGGCTACGGAGAATACGGCGGTGGCTTCGGAGGCTATGGAAGATTTGTTGGTGGATTTGGTGGATATGGTGGTACTGTTCACTGCTGAAAAGAAAATTCTTCGATGACAAAACGTTAGATTAAAATACTTGTGACCTTCAAGCATTATATTATCTCCTGTCAGAAAACTATCGCATGATTAAATGGTTTAGAAGATATGTTAAGGATTCTTTTATGATAAATGTTTCTGATTTCAAAGATTTTTTACACTTTCTTTTTCCCCTTAATATCTATTAGAATAGTATTCAATTTCAACTTTCATGATAAGTGTTGCTGTGTTTATAGTAGGCACACAACAATTCATTATGCCATCTGTTTCATTCAAACATGCCTCATGGAGAGGGTAATGCCCTTTCATATTCGTACAGACGTTATTTTCCTCTGAATGACGTCTATGCCAAAAGGGCCCTATTTTGTAGATAAAAGTCTTATCATTTATTATTTCTGTGGTTGTATAATACTACCACATTTCTTCTATTTTTCCTGCTATTAGGATTTACTTTGTCCGATAATTTTCTATTTTTCGCTTCTTTTTATCTGTTTTTTCTTGTTATCAAAAAAATCTCAGTAATGAATAAAAATGTTGTCTAAAAGCTGAACCTAAAATCTACGTTTTATCAGTAAAAGTAAAAGCAGAAGGGTGATTTATTACGTCGTAGATCGATCGATAGATCAAAAATTCTCTTGTGTCGTGACCTCAGAGTTAAGAGACGTAGGAGCTAAGTGGTGGAAGATGCTCTTCACGGTTCTTACCAGAACGGCAAAAGTAAGTTTGCAGCTTCATAATTATCTCATTCAAAATAAATCGCACGACTGGAAAACAGGTTCAAGGTGCATTGCAAGCTTTGAGTTTGACTATCATTGATTGATTAATTAACAAAGAGCCATTGAGATTAAATCTAAACTACAGAAAATGTTTGAAGGTTACAAGGAGGGGTCATAAGATGAATTTCACATACGAATAAAAGAATATAA